>NC_057726.1:34939880-34993294 GCF_004010195.1 Chiloscyllium plagiosum
GGCAGAGACAAACCACTATAAATGCCAGAGGAAACATCACAGAAGCGCTTCACAGGAGGCTCCCAAGCACTGAGGATGTCACCTAGTCAGGGGACGAAACGTCTGCAACACAAATTCCCAGCTCGGCGGACAGAACCACAACAACGAGCACCCGAGCTACAAATCTTCTCACAAACTTTGAAGGAGAATACTGTTGAAGTGATTTTAGTGAATTGCTGCAGTACATTCTGTACAGCATGTACACTACAGCCACAGTGCACCCGGAGAAGTTCATGTTCAGCAGCATTGATCAAACAGGCTGATCTGACCCAGAACAGTAATGAATAGTTGAACATACTCTGACAAGTTTAGTAAATAATGGATCAACGAAGGGATCAGGTAATGAGCCAGCCATTGCAGAACACCCAGGACCAGGTTTTTGTGAACTTGGATCAAGTCAGGAGACCTTTATGAATAGTGAATAGGACTCAATTCCAGGATTCCTGTTCATGTTCCCATTCCGGACAATTTCTGCTAGTACAGAATAAGAGGCAGCAGCCACCCTACATTGATTCTGCTCTTACTTGGCATTTCATTACTGCCAGCTGCAATGGTGATGGAAGTGACTCTTTCTGATATGAAATAGGGTTCCCAGGCACCTCACAGGAGACCTCCAGTCTAAGTTGGAAGCAAAAAGTAAATACCTTTTCAGCATTCCCTTCGAAATAAAGTGCTTCCCTTATGTTCTCATAAACTTGTCATTTAGATTCATTGTTTACCTTACAACCTTTTAAAAGATATTGATAATCACACTGAGTCATAGGATCAATACAAAAATTATTTTTATCCACTTCCATAAATAAACAAATATACAACTTAAAATTTCTTCAAAAAGAAGCAGAATATTATAAGATTATAATGATGTTAATCAGGGAAATGATGGTTTGTTTAATATTTGTGTTCTCTTGTAATAACCTGATCGTTCTTGGAAGAGCTTTTTTTCTCTCAACGTCAGCATGTTTGTTTGGATAAGAGCCGTGAATTGGTCTCTTCAAGACCTTGTAACAGAGCTTGGTTTGAAACTTTCACTCACTCTCTCCTTCATGAAAACCTGGTCCTTAGCCTCTGAAATGCTCATAGTCACAGTGTTGATAATAGTTATTCTACTGGGATCCCCAAAATGTTCATGGTTGGGCACCTGATATTGGTGACATTACATCAAGCAGGGAGATGTAATCTCATTTTTTTGAGAATCATTTTTTGTATCGAGGTGGCATGCATGTTATTTATCAGCCCAAACCAGCCGCTGTTGTGGGCTGGAGTTAAAGTATTAGAATTGTTTATTCCATTTGTGGTTATCTGATTTGTGTTGGTTGCGTTTACAATATCCAATAAAACGTAGCAGTTCCTTTATTAGCAATGAGAATAGTGATCAGTAACAACAGACATTTAAATTGAACTGAAACCATTCTAACATCTTTGAGGTGCTTTGCTGCTATAATGCATTGGTGAACTAATACAGAGTGTCACAAATTGTTCACACAATGGGATGCAAGGTGCTTCTCCACAGTGAGGGGAGTAATCATTTAGCAAATCAATATCATGTTCTCCTCACTGTCTGCTTGCAGGGATTTGTACTAGTGTAATAAGCTCCAGTTCCTGCTGAAATGTGTCCGATTTTGGAACAGTAATTGGCTGGGCATGGGCAGAAAATGGCCTTGCAACCACCCATGCTGGATCTACCCAGTTTAGTACTCATTTCACTTTCTGTCATCATTTCAGTGATGTTGGGAGCACAATCAGCATCTCATGTCTGGTTTCCCTTCATTTCCACCTCAATATTCCAAATCATAAATGTACTTGCCTGAAATTAGGGTCTAGAAACACTAAGCTGTGCACTGAAATAAGAAATAAATCTCATCTGCAACCTGGGGACAAAGCAATTAAAAACAAACACTCCCTTCATTAACGGGCAGCTTTAGTCAACAGGAAAGGATAATGCTTTGATGTGCTTTGAGATCAGTAGTAACTAATGATGTGAATGAATAATCAGCTCTCTCTGTGGCAGCTTTCACAATCCCATAACATTAACAGAAACTCCCTTCATAGATGTAACTAACTCAAGGGCAAGTCAAACCCCCCTTGTCATGAGTCAAAATTGAAATTTTATTTTTAAAATAAGCACCATTGGCACCAAGTTGTCATGATCTGGACTTGATCTTGACCTTAATAATTTAATGTTGGTCAGACAGAATTTGTGGTAAGGTGATCTTTGCTAAATTACCCCATTCCTTTTTGCATATAGTTCATATTCAACATCATTCAAGTTCCCAACCAACAGCAGTTCTGAGTAAGTAGCTAACATTTTGAGGTGTCATAAAAAGATCAGCCTAATTGCATACAGGAAGAAATACCTTTTGGTTCATATCTGAAACTTTCAGTGTCTAATTAACCCCCACCTAGACATAATTCAACATTGGCTTGAGAACATTACCTTTGAATTTTTAAATTTCTACAATTAATTTGAACATGTCTCAAAGACAGTACATCAATGCATAGTAAACTACAAGACGACGAATACACATGGAACAAATATACTTCAGAGAAACCAGAAAAGATGGAAAATGAGTGTGGTAGTAAAGGTCTTTCCAAACCCCACCTTCACAATCTTGGGAGAACCACAAGGGGTTAAGTATATAATTAGCAGTCAGAAGCCAACTGCACGTGAAAATTAGTGATGAGACCAGAAAAGAAAATGAGGCATTATCCTATAGACCTCATTTACCTTGTTGCTTTCCCTCCTCAAACCTTGTGATCCAACGAAAGACCAATATTTGGGGGAGACAAAATGGGATATCTTGAACTAAAAACACAACTCCTTCAGAAAAGTGGTTGTTTCACACATACCTATTGTAGATGTGGAAATTCCACAAAATCCCTTTAGATGGTACCAATAAACCCAAGGACAGAGATATGGTGTTGGATTTAATGGAGACAATATACTCACTGGCCGGAATACTACATTGTTTCTTGGAGGGAAGGCCAACCAAATTAGATGCTACAGGAGATTCCAGTCAGTTCTGCTATAATGCGTTAATTCCATTCTCATGTGATCCTATTGTGTAATAGTAGCATCATTTAAACTAATGCGGCTGGAAACGCATTATAACCAATACATGGTTTAAAACTTCACGCTTTGGAAACAGTGTGCCCCAATTTGTCAATTGTGTTACAACAAATTCATATTAATAAATTACACATTATAGCAGAATGACCTATAACTAGACAGTAGCCCAAAATCAAGAACTCCGAAGGAGAAAGTTTCACCTGCCAGCAAATCAGAGTCTCAGCTCTGATTAATGTAGCACCGATAGGAGGCAATGGCTGCTGGGGCCACTGCATCCACCTGAGGCTTAGGATTGTCACTAAATGCCAGGGCACAAGTGGAGGGAGAGGCTCATGGGGGAGGGCTGTTGAGGGAGTCTTGGGAGTGGAGGTTCAGTCACAAGTTCAGGGGTTGGCTCTCAGGTAGTTTACCAACTTCTCAATGCTAGGTCACTCATTCAGCCACCTAATGTCTTTGAATGGGGGACTTCTCCCCCAGGACCAAAGGGTCTGTTTCCATACTGTACATCTCTATGACTCTATGTGACTGTGCAGGAATTTGCAGATAATTTTCCATGTTCTGGGAGTATCTAAGGCAGACATACATAACAAAGTACACAATCGCTTTCAAAATGCGAGCTTAACTGAGGAACAGGATCTTAAACCCAAGATTGCGCAGAAATGATCCCCATATTCCTGTATGCTCTGGAGATTTAGATCAGCTACTACAGTGCAAAGCACTGAAGAAGTTCCATTGCAAGATCCTCTAAACCCAATAGCAAAAAGACCCTCTAAACCCAATAGCAACAAGACCCTCTAATAGCAACATCTGCTCTCAAGTAAGCAGTCGCAGCATTAAGGCATTAATTATTCCACCATCTTGAATGCTTAGGATATGATGTTAACATGCCTGACACCATAATCTTGAAACAATTGCTCTACTCGGAATTATGTTGAGGTAGGAGTCTTCCATGAAGGCAGTGGAAACAGGACATCACTGAAAAGATCAAAGGTCATGCTGGCTCATTACAGTATCTGGCTTACTACTGGCCAAAATGGAGAAAGTACATCTGGGTGGCACTGAACACATTGAAAGACTTTGCTGGGAATGTGCAGAGGCAACGTCAAGGCATCTGAGAAGAGCAAGCAAGTGTCTAAACAACCCATCTATATAGACACACACAACCCTTCAAGCACCACCTATCCCACATGTGTCAGAGTCTGCAGTTCTCAATGGGCTTTAGTTGTATCATAACTAACAACCCAGAGTGGAGAAGGGTCACCTTGGTTCTGAGGGATTACTTAAAAAAGACCAATGACTGCAGAATAAATGGTCATTATTGTCCACCTAAAGTTTCAATAGGAGGTATGGTGGTAATGCCACCCACAAGCCTTTCCTGCCAATGATTTAATCAGGTTTGAGCAATAAAGACAATTAGTTCCCATCCTCTACTCTCCAACTGATTAAATGCACCTCCCACCACCAAACCAATCAAACAGGAGGACATTCATTTCTGCCCATGTTGTTACAGATACCCTCAATTATTTTTTGTGTTTGTGTCAAACGAATAGATTAGATGAGATTCCCTACAGTGTGGAAACAGGCCCTTTGGCCTAACAAGTCCACACCGACCCTCCGAAGAGTAACCCACCCAGACCCAATTCCCTCTGACTAATGCACCTAACACGATGGGCAATTTGGCATGGCCAATTCACCTGACCTGCACATCTTTGTGACTGTGGGAGGAAACTGGAGCACCCGGAGGAAACCCACGCAGACACAGGGAGAATGTGCAACCTCCACACAGACGCCTGAGTCTGGAATCGAACCTGGGATCCTGGTGCTGTGAGGCAGCAATGCTAACCACTGAGCCACCATGCTGTCAATTATCTTGTGGAGGCAAACCTTAAGAAAATCCACTACATTACCCAATCACTTGAATCTCATTAATAATCAGTGATAAATTTAAGCATTACCTAGCCACAATGCTAATCACAAAACCCAGATGTGTTTCATTTCCGGTTAAATGAATGGGAGGAAAATCAGGTGGCTTCTTACTAGTGCGCTATATTCCTTGAACAATTTTCTATTTTATGCCCCATGTCAGAGCTACTTAAGGGTATACAAGCAAAGTTTACATGTGTTGCATAATCCTTGGCAAAATTAATTGGAAACACTCTGGGTTGTACTTCAAACTTCCCAGCCACTAAGTTCAAGATCTCCTTGAAATCACCTAAGAAGTGCTGTTGAAAACAGCTGCAGTTCTTCCAAGAGAGAAAGAGAATATCAACATTCAAGTCTGTCAAGCGATATCCATGATATCCTTTACAGTGGAAATGTGGTCTATTTTGCATACATCACGTCTCTCTTGGAGAAAATTACTAAATATGTTTAAATGGATTAATAATCTATGTCAAATGCTTTGATCAGAATTGCTAAGCTGTAAATTTAGTCCAGTTTGTATTGGATCATGGAAGACAGAAAAAGTAGTGGAATACCATACCCAAAATGAATAAATAATTTGAGTTTGATATCTTCAATCTTGTTATGCTTCACATGAATATAACTGGCTTTAATTAAATTGTAAATGTTTTACCACACTGATGTTTAGTAAAATTTGCAATTTTAGTTAGGAATGTGATTTTAATTTATAATTAATATAGTTACATCTATGACCTGCATAAGATAGCCAATAATGATAGCCAATAGTACTGTTGTCAAAGGATTTACATTTTGCAAGAAATTGCTAAACTTTAGGTTGCTTGTAGTCGAATAAGATTTAACAAAACATCATTTATATATGTTAAAAACATTGCGATACACCTATTTTTAAACTTGTAACTCAAACAGAATGATACTCTTCCATTTTTCACCTCATTAAGGGAACTGGAATTGATTTTAAAATTCAGTGGGAGTTATCAGTTCGGTTGTGAAATGCTTAACTCTTTTGCTGGGTAGTTTTGACGTTTACATGACAATAGGTTTTAAATATTATGATGCCACTTCTGAATTTCAGTTTTTAGTATTTTTGGCAATTAGTTTTCCACTGTACTAAAGCTCTAATCAATTGTTATTAATTGCAGCACTGTGTGATTTTATTAAAAACATTGAATGTGGCAGTGCAAACTGTCAAGGCTTTTATCCTGTTTCAAGACAGTCAACTCAGTTCAGAAATAGTTAATCTCAAGACTGCAATTTCTGATGAGGCATACAACGAGCTTTACATTATGATCCTGAACTGAAATTGACAGAGTACTTGCTCAAAAGATCATCACACTGGAACTGCTACCTCTAACAAAACTTGAACCTGCTGCTGCTTCTCGTCAAACTGTCAGTCAGAAGAGCTTATTAAGTTGGCTCTTAATATTGCAAATTTTGTCATAGTGAACAATATTTCATCATAAAATGTTCCCCTTGTGCTTTGATATTGTGAATGTGCCTCTTTAAAAAATGCAGAATTCACAGATCAGCAAATCAAATTTCAGTAACTGTGATGTGTTCAGAGCATAGATACTTAGCCATTTTTACTTAATGAGCAAAAGAAATTGAGATAAAACAGGAAATCTACTTTGTAGACAATGGAATCCAGATTTACAATAGAAATACTCTGTGTTAAACCTTTATGAAATAAAGCTCACTTTCTGCAGTGAATATATCTTATTTATCTTGGCAAACTTAATCCAACATAATTTTTAAAAAGAGCAATGCCAAAAACTGTGTTTCTGTGTGCTTTTACTTCATCTGCTGAAATTTATTTTAATCCAATTAAACAACTGTGTTACAGACATTCAAACATCAAAAGAAAATCTGACATGTACCATTTGGCATTCAGAATTGTGTTTGATATATTTTGTACGCAAACTGCTTCTGTTGAAATAACCCAAGTACTAAATGCAATCAGTTCTAATTGACTACATATAGTGAAAATAACAAAAATCCAAAGTATAATCACGCGTAGTCTGATGTTTGAGGTGTAAATCATGCTTTGTCAGCACAGAGGCACCACATTCTGGTTGGTCTGTTTTACCTGTATAATGTCACACAGAGTGTCTCAGGTGCCAGGACTTGTCTTTGATGTCTGCATGTCTCCTGTCAGTAAGAGTTGAGAATAAGACAGAGATGGCATGACCACTGGGCCCATCTAGCTGCAAGGGTCAGCTTTCAAGGACAATCAGTGTAGTAGTGATGTGGCAGTGATGAGTTGTCAAGTGAGTTTGCTGTAAATGTCCTGTCATTTTAGATGAAGGAGACATTAGATGGTCCAGGTCTGACTGGATTACACTCAAGCTGAAGAAATGTGTTTCTGTGACTGAAAACCTTTCTAAACTTAGGTTCAAAGCTGTACTTTAGCAAATAACATTATTCCATAAGATCACAGCTATTGGTAGTTTACTGTGAAGTCAAAATGTGCATGCCATCAATGACCATTGGCATTTTGCTCATTGTACCTTTGCTTTGTACAAAGCTTTGTGGATTTATGCAAATCTCAGCAACCATTGTGTCACAGAAATCTGTCAAATTCTCATACATCAAGTCAATTTTATAAACGCTAAGTTGAGGTTAAGGAGGAAACTAACATTAAGTCTGATGCCTACTGAAGAATAACCATCTCTTGATTAAATGAGACGATAAGATAGAAGTCTCTGTGAAATATTGGGGAACTGGTTCAATCAAAATCAATTATATACCAATGAAAATCTCAGGGAAAAAAAGATGAAAATGATTAACAAACAATTAGACTGATACATGTCGGCGGATATTTCAGTGTAGCATTGAGGGAGTGCTGTACTGTGACCGGTGCCTTCTTTCAGATGCATAGTAAACTGACTTGTCCTCTGGACATAAAAGCTATAATGCACTTCTTTACAAATAAACAAAGATTTTTGAGGTTTATCCTTCAAACATTTCACTTATGACAGATTATCTGACCATTTAATTCTGTGCTATTTGTTGTAGCACATTGTTCAAATTGGCTCCCAGTATTCCTTACACTGTAACAGTGATTACATTTCAAGGAATTCTCCTTTGACTGAAAAGTACTTTGGGCTGCTCTCAGGTTGAGTAGGATGCTACATAAATGCAAGTACTTTTCTTTGTAAATGAAATAGAATGATGAAAAACTACATTCAGGCAAAGAATAGTGCTGAGTGGAACACATGGGGGAAGTATGAAGTTAGGTTGGATTCTGAATCAAATGGTCAATTATATTATCGAAACAAAAAGATTGCTGCACTTCACCAATTACTACTCCCTCATTAGAAATCACTCTAATATCTGTAAGGGCTATACGCAAACACTTCCAGACCAATAAGTATCCCACAATGCTGGAAAAGATTTACAAGGATGTTGCGAGGACTGGAATATTTGAGTTATAGGAAGAGGCCAAATAGTGATTGCAGGTTTAAAATTAGACCAACCAATTTAGTAGTTGGAAATTTAAAGAAATATAGAAGCTTGCAATTGATTTCCAGTTCCACCATGACTTGAATGCCCCCGTGTGACAACTGCGGGGAGGATTTCTTCTGGGTATCAGCTGGTTCTGAGAAAACATTTGTAATTTGTTATGGGGAAATGACACCCATCTGTGTGATTAATATAAATGCATCATTTATTATAGAATACTATAAATGTTAGAGTAGAATGCCTCAAGAAGTGTAGTTATAAAATTCAGCTATTGAAATCCAAAGCTTCAAAAAATGTTGGTTAGACCCCATCCTGCAACTTCTGATATGTGCCATGAGCTGACTGTAAGGATTTTGGCACAGGGCTGGTAGTGGTGGAAACCTTGTGTGCAGCAGAAGAACTCAGAGTTACTAGATTATGACAATCATGCTAAATGCTCATTTGGCATACAAACTGCAATTCTGGAAATCATGGGACCTGTTAATGCTGAGTAGTAGAGTCATACAGCATGGAAACAGACCCTTTGTCCAACTCATCTGCACTGACCAGACATTCCAATCTGACCTAGTCCCATTTGCAGCATTTGGCCCTTATCCTTTTAATTTGGCCCATATCCCTTCCTATTTATATACCCATGCAGATGCCTTTTAAATGTTTCAGTTGTACCCACCTCTACCATTTCCTCTGGCAGCTCGCTCCACACATGTACCACTCTCTTTGTGAAAAATGTTGCCCCTCAGGTCCCTTTTAAATTTTTCCCTTCTCACCCTAAACCTATGTCCTCCAGTTTTGGGCTCCCCCATTCTAAGAAAATGACTTTGGCTATTCACCCTACCAATGCCCTTCATGATCTTATAAACTTCCATAAGTAACTCCTCAGTCTCTGGTGCTCTAGGGATAAAATCCCCAACCTATTCAGCCCTTTCCTATAACTCAAACCCTCCAGTCCCAGCAACATCTTTGTAAAGGCTTTTATTTCCCAAAAGATTTGATTGGTAAATACCCACACTTAACTGTCAGCTGCCAAGGCATTTAATATTGATGCAGTCAGCTATGTCCACCATTTTTGGGCTATCACAAACAGTCAAAGGTTGGTTGCTTAGTGACAAGGGCTGTATACTCTATGCTTGGCTCATGACACCCCACCATCACTCAATGATTCATGAAAGCTGTGCTTCCAATGAGAGGTGTGCTGATATCAAAACATTGATGGAGCAAGCCATCTGTTTCCTGCTGTAATAATTCCACTGCCAGATCACCAGGAGGGAATGCTGTAACTCAAGCTGCACAATGTCTTCAGAGCCATGGTGTTGTGCTGCAAACCTCCTCAGTCTCACTCTTATGAGAAGATCTTCAGAGGCACTTCTGGAAGAAGAACTAAAGCAGGAAGAACGTAGGAAGGTAGAAGAATAAAAGGAGGATGAGGAAGGGAGGAGATTTGGGCCCCTTCCTCTGGCTGAGCACGCTCCTGAATTCTCAACCCAACTTCATTGTTCCATCACAATTCCTCCTTTCAAATGCTCTGCCACAGCATTCTCTTGATCAAAATTCTGAAAGAAAAGCCAACACTAAAAAAAAATCCCATAACAATTTTATCCACATCACCTCTTATAATAAACTGTCTACAAAATTGAAGCATTCTCCCTCATGCATTTTTTTGATGCCTGTCTTGTCTAATTTACTGCCACACAGGCTCAGATCTTTCTCACGTTGACTGTAGATGCCAATGAGCAAAAAGGTCTCTCACTATCAAAGCAAGTTGTGCTCCAGAAGTAAACTCCAGTCGCTGAGATGCCACCCAGGTCGCTTTGGAATAAAAGCGTACTATCCCCTGTCATGATGATGTCATTCCCCCTCCTATTCTGCCAGTAATCCTGTTGATCTCAGATTGATGCCATCCATGTCAAGATGTTGTGGTCTAAAGCTCAGTTCTCAAGAATCAGTACTGCACAGGTTGTCCTGCAAGTCCACTGGCAGTCTTCCCCATTTTAACATGATTAGCTTTCTACCAGCCAACAGGTATCACTGAGTAGGAAACTAAGCTAAGCAGACGCAGTGAAACAGACACTTGGAGAATGCACAAGTGTGGTGATTGAAGTATCAGATGTACTGTTGGGCAAAACTGGAATGAAATAGTTGTGTTGCTGTGTATTTTATTTCACAATTGTAGCAAAGAGAATAATGCAATGGTCTGTAACAGAGGAATGGTAAGATAGGGAAGTGTTAAGAAATTATAATCTGGGGATTCACTCAGGTGAACCAGAGTCTGATGATAATATCGAAAACCCATTCAGTCTGTGGGTGTGCTGGCTGCTACTTCCTGTACCTCTTCTTTGGCTTGGAAATTTAAACAATTTTTTTTGTTCAGTCACAGGATGATGGGGGAGGTGGTCATCACTGGCAGGTCAACCATTTGTTGCCCAGCCCTAGTTGCCCTTGCGGTGATGATCTACCTTCTTGAATTACTATAGTCCATTTGGGGTAAGCATCTCTGCAATGTCCTGAGGAAGGAAAATCCCAGAAATTGACCCAGCAACAATGGGGAGCAGTGGTATATTTCCAAGTCAGAGTGGTATATGACTTAGTGGAGGTTTGGAAGGTGTTTTTTAGATTAGATTAGATTACTTACAGTGTGGAAACAGGCCCTTCGGCCCAACAAGTCCACACCGACCCGCCGAAGCGTAACCCACCCATACCCCTACATTTACCCCTTTACCTAACACTACGGGCAATTTAGCATAGCCAATTCACCTGACTTGCAAATCTTTGGAGTGTGGGAGGAAACCGGAGCACCCGGAGGAAACCCACGCAGTCACGGGGAGAATGTGCAAATTGAACCCGGGTCTCTGGCGCTGCGAGGCAGCAGTGCTAACCACTGTGCCACCTTGCCGCCCACCCGTGTTGGAAGGTGCTCACAGGTTTGCAAGGTGCTATCGATGTCGCCTGAGACGGGAATTGAACCCGGGTCTCTGGCGCTGCGAGGCAGCAGTGCTAACCACTGTGCCACCGTGCCACCCACCCGTGTTGGAAGGTGCTCACAGGTTTGCAAGGTGCTATCGATGGAACCTCGGTGAATTCCTGCAGTACATTTTGTAGATGGTACACACTACAACTACTAAGTGTCAGTGATGAATTGAATGGATATCTGTGGATGCAAATCAAATGACCTGAGTTGTCCTGGATGATATCAAGCATCTTGAGAGTTGTTGGAGCTGCACTCTCCAGTCAAGTGGGGCAATAACTCTTACACTCCTGACTTGTGCCATGTAGATAGTGGACAGGCTTTAGAGAGTGAGCATAATTCCCAGTCTCTGACCTGGTCTAGATTTATCAATTCTCTATCCTCTCCCACTGATTTTAGACATGTTTCACACAGCTGGAGGATTGGTGGTAGCAAAGGAAACCAAAACAGAATATCATATGCTGGCAGCAGTGGTATCTGAAAATGCGTGAAATTATCACCAAATCTTTTACATTACTGCTCTTGGGTCAGCGTCGGGAAGGTACTTAAAGTATTGAGAAAGTATCCATTCTTATTTTCTTTCTCTGAGGAAGGCAACTGACTTCTTCATTTGTGACCACCCTTTTATCACAAAATCAAAATCAGGAACACTATAATTGTAGACTGCAAAATGTCACACAGTACCAGTAAAATGCACATTTTTTTTAAAAAGGATATCATTAGATACATAAAATGTTATAGGAACTGAAGCAGAAACATGCAAAATAGCATCTTATACCATGTGTTCATTTTTAATCTATGTTGTTCATGCTCCTGCCTTAATGATTTTTCTTACCTAGTACTGCTAATCAAATCCATTTATTTTCCAAGATAAACAATTACAGTGAAGAAAAAAAATGCGTTAATAAAATGTGTTAGAAAAATTCTGCCAGAAATGGACAGCAAGATCTGCGTACCTCAGAGTTGGAGGATTTTAATTACGTCACAGTTCACAAAATTTAAACATGCCAGCAATTTCTCTTAATATGTGTACATGCAATGGAAGCTAAACACACCTATATTAAAGAGTTATCCAAATTACTTGCTTTTAATTTTATTTTTATGTTGAAATATATTTTACAATGCTCTCCTTAGTGAAATTAAATTCACTGTATTAATCAAAAGGGCTATTTGTTTCATTCACTAAATATTTGTTTAATACAATATGTTACTACCTATAATTTCTTTAATCCAAAAGTAGATGGACTAGTTCATGAAGATTAAGAAGAAGATTCAAATAAAATGCAAATTAACAAATTTCATCTGCCACTCAGCAGTGAAAATATGATTGGATATATATGCGTGTGTTTATGTGTGTGTGTATGTATAATATATGTAGAATTTTACTATACTTGTGATAATCACTCGTTGTAAACCAAAGCTGTGTTGTTTTAAAAGAACATTACACTATGTAACAGAAAATATACTATTATATAACGAGGGGAGTATTAACTTCCCTTCACCCTTCCAGTCGTTGATGCCCATTCCATTCTCCACAAACGTGAGCTGATCCAAAATGTTGCTGCCTGTATTCTAACTCATATCACATCTCCTCTGATCACAGGTCCCTTAATGAGCATTACCTCAGTACTCAAGTTCTCATCGTATTTCCAATTCCCTCCCTAGTCTTTGCCCCCACCTTTCTCTGTAACCTTGCACAAGTGTACAACATTCAAAGAAGTCTATGCTCTTCCATTTCTGGTCTCTTCTGTATTTGCACTTATTTCCCCACAAATAGTGCCTATAACTTCAGTTTCCTTCAAATTAATTTGTAGGTGTCACTCTGTAAACTTCCTTGCCACTCTATCTCTCTCATCTCCTTTGAGATACTCCTTAATACCAAGCTTTTGGAGATCCATCTTAATATATTCTTTATGTGATTCAGTACCCTATTTAGTTTGTTTGATGTTCCTATGAAGTGTGTAAAAATTCTAAGAAATGCAAGTTATACTAATTGTTAATAAATGCACTCACTTGAGAAAAGCTGTCAGTTGCTAACATGGAACTGTGTTTGAATTGTCCATACTGCTTTAATGTGTACATTCAGCGATCTCTGCACTGAAAACAAACAATGCTGGAGATCACAGTGGGTCAGGCAGCATCCATGGAGAGAGAGCAAGCTGACTGATGAAGAGTCATCCAGACTTAAAATGTTAGCTTGCTCTCTCTCCATGGATGCTGCCTGACCTGCTGTGATCTCCAGCACTTTTCATTTTCAGTACAGGTATCAACATCTGCAGTAATTTGCTCCTGCTCTCTGCCTATCGAGATACGGGTCTCCAGTATGTCTAAGCTGTGAGTTTTTGCACTTATGCTGTTTCTTAGATTGTTTGCTCCTCATCCCCAAGTAAGGTGTTTCCACACCTGATGTACTGGCACACTGCTGTGTTCACATATGTACATTGCTGATTGTCAAATGCCTAAGTCATTTCTCTTTATTTGCCTTCTCTCCTACTACTGACAGTCATATTATCAGTTACATCATCATCATTTACATGAACATCATTATACTAAACATTCTTCTAAGTTTATCACTACCTGGTCTAGATTATTTCATTACACATAGTACTGGAATTCAAAAGTTATATACTACTTGTGGGCGGCACGGTGGCACAGTGGTTAGCACTGCTGCCTCACAGCGCCAGAGACCCGGGTTCAATTCCCGCCTCAGGCGACTGACTGTGTGGAGTTTGCACGTTCTCCCCGTGTCTGCGTGGGTTTCCTCCGGGTGCTCCGGTTTCCTCCCACAGTCACAAAGATGTGCAGGGTCAGGTGAATTGGCCATACTAAATTGCCCGTAGTGTTAGGTATGGGGTAAATGTAGGGGTATGGGTGGGTTTCGCTTCGGCGGGTCGGTGTGGACTTGTTGGGCCGAAGGGCCTGTTTCCACACTGTAATCTAATCTAATCTACTTGTAATCATTAACATCAGAAATAACATAATTATCACCATCATCACTGTTAGAATCAATGTCACCATTTCCTCCAACCAGTAAAATATAAATCTCATATGTCATGATGATCTGGAACTCTGACTGTTGTCCCAAATTAATTAATTTGAGTTCAACACAAAAGTGATGGTGTTCATCATGTCTGTAGTTGTTATATTATTCCATGACTATCTGTATGTCTATGTTTTTCTCACATGCTGTGATATTTGTACTCGGTCTCAACTTGGTTGGAGGAGGACAAAAGACTTCCTGCTCCTCCTGAAAGTCTCTTCCAGCATTATGACAATGTAAGATGTCAGGTGATTTGTTTCTCTGAGGTCTATGGCTTCTGACTTCCTATCCTTTACCAGACTTTCTGCCCTGGCTTTTTTTTCTATTTCTACAATTATACCAAATTCTGTAGCTTTTTGCTGTGACCTTTTTGTAGTTGGTCTTACCTTCTTGACAGGTTATGTCTTCTAAAATTGATAGTCTGTTCTTTAACATCCTTCTGACTAATCAAAGATGTTGCTTTGTAACTGAATAGAGCTAATTTCCAACCTAAATTCTTATGGATTAGTGACATTACAGTCTTGACTGCTGTCTCTGTTCGACTGAGGATGAACTGAAGAACTTTTCACCAGAGTATCTCCAGAGTGAACTTCCTTAAATCAATTGATTGACACTAATTTATGCTGAAAACCATGTATCACAATTTTTCAGTGCTTTGTTCACTGAGTCTCCTCTGGTGGAAAAAAGTTTTGCAACTTTATTGTTGAAGATGAATAATCTTGATCTCTTGATTCTTGAATACTATTGACTAGGATGACATACATCTTCACTTTAAAACTGAGCAAATACTTTGTTAGATTTTCCCAAGGCATTTCCAGAAATTTCATGAAATTCTGGGCTCCATAGGAACTTAGCTGTGGTTTAGCACTTATTTAGCATGACAAAGTTTATTCGTGCATTGTAATAATGTCTTGTGCTATCTGAATGGAACACAAACAATTACATAAAATTTATCTACCTGAAGACCTCTGTTGTGTTTATTTCCAGCTAAAACTAGTACAGACAGTACAGTGTAACCTCTGCACAGATTCTTTGTCGAGGGTGCTAAACTGCAGATGACTGTGGCTTCTGTCAATTGTTAGCATCCAGATGCCTGGTTCATCTGCTGAGCTTCTTAAAAAGGGAATCATTTTTAAAGCAATTGTAATAAATTTATATCTTTCAAACTGCCTGGCCACTGTTGAGATTTTGCTCTGCATTTTGTGTTACCCAAATATTCCCCATGATGTTTTGTGGGATTTCTCTTCACAATGATTTCACATTAGCCATTCGATGTTCAAGTGCCAATAAATATTCCTCGATCAACAAATGTTGCTTGTGCTCATGGTACATTTCCAGCAGTTGGTCCACTGGAATACTATTTTGAACACGTTCGCAGATGGAGTTATAAACAATAGACAATAGGTGCAGGTGTAGGCCATTCGGCCCTTCGAGCCAGCACCACCATTCATTATGATCATGGCTGATCATCCACAATCAGTATCCTGTTCCTGCCTTATCCCCATAACCCTTGATTCCACTATCTTTAAGATCTCTATCCATCTCTTTCTTGAAAGTATCCAGATACTTGGCCTCCACTGCCTTCTGGGGCAGAGCATTTCATATATCCACTACTCTCTGGGTGAAGAACTTTGTCCTCAACTCTGTTCTAAATAGCCTAACCCTTATTTTTAAACTGTGTCCTCTGGTTCTGGACTCACCCATCAGCGGAAACATGCTTCCTGCCTCCAGAGTGTCCAATCCTTTAATAATCTTATACGTCTCAATCCAATCCTCTCTCACCCTTCTAAACTCAAGTGTATACAAGCCCAGTCACTTCAATCTTTCAACATATGATTGTCCTGCCATTCCGGGAATTGACCTTGTGAACCGCTGCTGCAATCCCTTAATAGCCAGAATGACCTTCCTCAAATTTGGAGACCAAAACTGCACACAATACTCCAGGTGTGGTCTCACCAGGGCCCTGTACAGTTGCTTTTACACTCAATTCCTCTTGTTATGAAGGCCAGCATGCCATTAGCTTTCTTCACTGCCTGCTGTACCTGTATGTTTGCTTTTTGCTCTGCATGCATGCAGAGTTGTCTGACTTTTGTGCACCCCTTATCAGAGTTTTGAGCTGTGTGATTTTATGAGTTTGCCCTCAGTTGCTGATAAATTGTTAATTATAGCTATAGAATATGAATCTATTTGTTCTATAAGAATAACATCCTCTTTGTCTGCTTGATCCATTGCCAATCTCAATAGTGTATTTTCTATTAATTGTGCCTTACTTAGATCATAGATCACTGTCTAAACCATTGTCAAAACTCATTGGCCTCAGCCTGAATCTTTGCGTATTCAGAGATATTGTTGTAATTTTTTTTAATCCTAATAGTGTTAATAAAAGCTGGTGGTCCATCTTGACTGAGAATTTCAGTGCCATGGGTAGGTTGTGAACATTTCATATCCTCTTATAACTATTAATATTCTCATCTCTGTGATTGTGTATCTTTGCTCTGAATAGGTCAAAGCTCTCAATGTAAATTAGCCCAATTTTCAAGTTCAGTTTGCGCTTGAATAAGGATAATGCCTAGTCCTTTGGACAATGCATGTGCTACGATAAGTATTGTGTATATTGTGCCAGATCATCAGTAGAAACCAGCAGGTCTGATTCCTGCTCTTTCAGCAATTTAACATATTTTTGGGAGGGTGACAATACATTCTTAGAACCTACCCATTCAATTATGTCAATGGAATGCCCAATGTTTCCTCGCAATACTGACTGACTTCATTTCTGAGGAAGGGTCACTGGACCCAAAACATTAATTCTGTTTTCTCTCCTCAGATGCTGCCAGACCTGCTGAGACTTTCCAGCAATTTCTGTTTTTATGACTGATTTCTGTCTACATAGTCAATTTTATTGTCTGTTTCAACATTAAATCCTTTTTGGAAATTCTGACAAGTTCTCATTCCTCATATCGACTGCTATATGGTGCCAAATTAATCCATCCTACAAAATTCAATAATGGCAATATCGTGCTAATCTTCATTAGAGGCTTCAATAATGGCAATATCGTGCTAATCTTCATTAGAGGCTTCTGTTATTCTCCCAAATGCTGACATCACTGACTAAATCTTGCCCGTGTTTTCACTCGGTTTCTTTGGGAGCTTTGCCTTCCAGATCACCATCAGCAATTGAACCTACAGCAGATGAAACTGTGCTGACTTAATGATGCTGCCCTTTGTGTGTAAGCCTGAGGTTGTTCAATATTGCTGATGCTGCTTCTTTCAGAGCTTCCTTTTCTGGTCTTACCTGGGCCCTCTCTATTATCAAATGGTTGAACTAATGGCTTAGTCTCTAAATAAGCTGCCGTGTGTACAGGCTATTATGATTGACCTGGGTGTGTATTTGCATTTTCTCTTCTTTCTGTTGGATTCCATGTTCCAATTATGCACTTTTACTCTTCAGAGTGTTACTGCTTTGTGGTTAGCCTTTAACATCTTCACCCATTTCTTTTCCTTGTTCTTCAGAATCTTCCCATTCTGCAGCCCTGTATTCACACTATTCTGGTCTGCCTCTGGAGTCTTTTCCTTTTCTAGCTTTGTTTCCCCGATGCCTTCCTAGCTCTTGCCCTACCTTTGGATTTTTCCAGAATTTTTTTCAGTGGCTCCTTCAAAGTCTTCTCAGGTCCTGCCTGCCTTTGGGATTTTCCCTTTAAGGCTGTGTTCCCATGGACTTTGTTTCAGCTTCAGATTCTGGCTCTGGAAATTTATTCAACATGTCAAATCTTATGCTTTAAGACAATACTGCTGCCTGCAAATTGAAATGCTGGTTTGTAATATCTCTGAATTGTGTGTGTCCTCACATACACTATTCCTCAGCTTGTTATCTCCCTACCTGAAGTAAGGCAATTCTATTCTTAGTGCTCAGAAACACTCCTTTATTTACACCTGTACAGTTCAGGTTTTCATGTATAGTTCGCTAGAGGAGGTTCGATGACCTCACTGGACAGAACCATTCTCATTTGATGTCTTCTCCCTTATTGATACCTTTGATGTAGCAAGGTTGAACCAAATTGGAGAAGAGTTCTGATCTTGTCGCTGGCCACTTGCTTCCTGTGGAAGTATTGGAAGAAGCTACATTCTGACCACCACCTGTAGCAATCCAAGGTGTTGGAGTTGTTTGTAAATGCCATATATTAAGTCAATTTTAGGATAGTATTTTACATTTTTTTAAACTTCAAACTTTAGATCATAAGGAAACATCTGACTTCCTTCACTTTGAGAATATTTAGCATTTGCTGAAGTTTAGAGATGTAAGAGGTGACCCGATTAGAGCATACATGATCCTGAGTGGTCTTGACATGGTGGATGTGGAAAGAATATTTCCTCTTGTGGAAGAATCAAGAACCAGGCGTTACTCTTTAAGAATAAGGGTGGCCCATGTAAGACAGAAGATCAGAAGAATTTTTTCTCAGAGGGTTATGAGTCATTGGAACTTTCTTCTTCAAAAAGCAGTGGAAGGAGAGTCATAGAGTCATAGAGATGTACAGCATGGAAACAGACCCTTCGGTCCAACCCGTCTATGCCGACCAGATATCCCAACCCAATCTAGTCCCACCTGCCAGCACCCGGCCCATATCCCTCCAAACCCTTCCTATTCATATACCCATCCAAATGCCTCTTAAATGTTGCAATTGTAGCAGCCTCCACCACTTCCTCTGGCAGCTCATTCCATACACATACCACCCTCTGCATGAAAAAGTTGCTCCTTAGGTCTCTTTTATATCTTTCCCCTCTCACCCTAAACCTACGCCCTCTAGTTCTGGACTCCCCGACCCCAGGGAAAAGACTTTGTCTATTTATCCTATCCATGCCCCTCATAATTTTGTAAACCTCTATAAGGTCACCCCTCAGCCTCCGACGCTCCAGGGAAAACAGCCCCAGCCTGTTCAGCCTCTCCCTGTAGCTCAGCTCCTCCAACTCTGGCAACATCCTTGTAAATCTTTTCTGAACCCTTTCTTAGAATGTTTTTAAGGCAGAGGTAGCTAAACTCTTATTGGAGTGATGAAAGTCATCAAGGGTAGTTGGGAATGTGGAGTAATCAGATCAGCTGTACTTATTGAATAGTGCAGCAGACTTGAAGGGCTGAGTGGCTTATTTCTGTTCCTTATTCACATGTTTATATGTTTGAAGATTTCACACAGAATTAGAATTGGATTCGGGACATAGCTCTCATTTTTAAGCCACATTCAAATTGCTTGATACCACTCATACATATGGAATGATAATTTGACAAGGTATTGGAAAGCGGATAAGAAATTGCTCAGAAAATTAATTGATGTTAGTAAGAAAGACTGTGTTGTAAATGATAGGGATTGGTATTCAAGATGCTTCTTGGATCTAGAAACAATGCAAATTAGATAGATTTGTGGATAATCACATGCTAAGAAGTTCAATTCTTACTTGAACTGCAATGAAGGATGTATAAAATAGTTTGGACAAAATATGTAAGTGGGCAGAATGCCAACGTCAGATAAACTGTAACATGGACAAATATAATGTAGAAGAAACGTGAGACCTGCATATTCCATGTATGGTGTGAAAATAGGTTGTGATGATGTTGAAAGAGATTTATGAATTCTAATAGACACTACATTTAACATGTCTGACCAAAGCAGCGCAGCAATCAACAAAGCAAATGGAGCACTGAATGGCATAGCTAATGTCGGAGGAAGCAAGTCTGAAGAATTCATGCACAAACTAACCACTGAGACACACATAAGATAGTCAGATATTGGGAGCAGTTCAGATAATAGTCATGAAGCTGATCACTATTTTAAGAGGTTTGGATTAGGAGGAAAGTAATCAGAAACTTAAATGTTTCCTCTTTGAAGAGAGATCTTGTATATAAGATAACATACTGGATATTATTGAAAAGGTAACTGATCGATGACTGCAAAATAAAACTGCGAGTAACAGCAATCAAATATAGGTTTTAAATTTAGGGGTGCGTCTTCATACAAGCATCACTCAATAAAAACCTGACTCCTAAACGAATTTGTAGAGGAGAAAACCGTTGTATTTTTAAATTTAAAAATCATAGATATTGTAATGAGGGGAATGTCATGTCTTTGTGGATGGATGAACTAAAAAAGCTGTCCTCATCCATATTTATCTTGTGATCTTGTGACCAATGCCCATGTCACTATACCCAAAGATGAATCAGCCCCTTCAGAGAAAATGTCGAGGAGGGAAACATGACACCAGAGCTGTGGTTTAAAAGGGAAATCAAAATATAAAACAGAAAAAAAATTCCAAATTAAAAGGATGAGGAACTTAATTCTCTAAATTTCCTGCAAGATGCAATTTGAAATTTTCTTGTCATTTCAAATTAAAATATGTTAAGGCATTTATTTTAATCATGTCAAAATGTACATCATTCATTCTGTAACTGATTCAAATAAAGATCAGACACAAAAAGCGCAAACGTTAATGTTATATTGACAGGAAAATAGGGAAAATGTTTCATCTTTAGAGTGCCCTCTGTCACATCTACATCATGACTGATCTGATGAGCTTGTTCAATACGCATGAACTTAGTGTGTATCTGTGTATCACAAAATACTTTAGGCTGGATAATCATCAGTTCTCACCAGGTGAAACTACTGAAAAAGGCCATTTCAATCAAAATTCCTCCTCAGGTTTTAGAGAAGGGTCATATTTCCAAATCCAAATGTGAAATTGACAAAAAAAGCTCAGTCTTCTGTGTCTTTCATTATTTCCTGCATATGGTCTGCCTTTGGGTGGTGCTTTTGTGCAATGTTGAAGTTTCAGTGCATGCTTATGCTCTGCCACCCTTTCTACAGCCCAAACACTTAGAATAATATTTCTTTCTGACACCAAAAAGATAAATTAGCACTGTTCTTGTTATTCAATTTTGCATATTATTTCAGTACACTGAGATGACACAAAAATTCTTTTTCGAATTGATATAAGAATAAGTGGAGATATTTTGGAGTATGTTTTTTTCATCACACTGTAGCTGTTATCAAATTGTTTTGTCTGTATATAGGAACACTGAGTTAACCTAATGTGTGCCTAAAATTATTGTTTATATACATCTTGTTAAGTTTAGTCTTTTGATAATGGTGTAAAATAGCTTTATTTTATCGTCTTACCATTTTGGGGCTATTTTAGTTTTAGTAGTTCTGTGTTGACCTATAAACTTACCTTATCTGGCAGATTTCAAAAGAATTTGTAAACACATTTATTCACAAACAGTTTCAAAGGTTAGAGATCACATATTAAAAACTCATTACTTTTTAAAATAAATTATAATCTTATTGTTTCTACTGCTAATCATTTTCATAATACTTTTAAGAATTTTAAAACTTTGCTTTATTGTAGCATAAAGATATTACATTTATGAATAAAACCTACATAATATAGAATAATTTCATATTATTCTTTAAACTGGCTTCATCTGAGGTAACAATCACCTTTAAAACTGAAATCCACCTCTAAGCCCACACGAGGTTCCTGAAAGTCAGGTTCCATCTGTGTCGTCAGTACCTGAGTGCTTGATACTTCCCAGAGAGAGCAATTAGGGGAGCAGTCATGGCCGGATTCGGAGCTAATTTTTTAAGTACCTTTACATCTGTTGAGGTAAAATATTGTATAATCATTATTGAATTTGATAAAATATCTCACCAAGCCTTTAGGTCAAGATTTTACTTAAAGTCACATTTGCCTGGCAGGCTGTGTGATTTTCAAAGATCTGGTATCTATTTATATTTTAATGGCAAAAACTTTGCAAACCTGTCTTTAAATTTGGTCTCCTGATATCCTTGTAGACCTGATTATTGTCCCTTGACCATTGAGTTATGCCTGAAGCTGCTATTTCACATTTAAGGCCTATAGCTAAGGCGATCTGTGGTAATTGATCATGTCTATTTGTACTACTTCTGACATTGTACAGCAGCCCCAAAGAGTGTATGGTGTGCCTGACTAGCTACTCATCTTAATGATCTACTAAATCTTAACCTAATTGGAAAATATTAAATGCGTCATCTCAAGTCAGTCCCAAACCTCTATGTATTGAATAAGATGCTGACTTTTAAAAAATATGTAGTGACCCGTCCCACGTACAATACAAAAGACATTGCCGAAAGTCAGATACAACATATTCTTATTCGAGAAATTTTGTAATACATCTTAAAGAAAATGAAAACAGTTGAAAGTACTTGTGACGAACATAGCCAGTAATTGTCACAATAACAGCTAACTAAACATTTTTGTAGTTGTTATCTCAATCTGAAGAACATGGACAGGCAGACAGGTATGCTGGGATACTGTATTAGGAAAAGTGTTGACCAAGCAAGATTTCACGAGACAAATGTCTGCTCATTGTGTGAAGCATGAAGGCCATGATAGATGATTTCAAACAACAGAGCGCAGCCAGTGAGACAAAATTAGTGTTGTTTTAATTACCAGTGTCTGTAATGTTATCTATCCATAACTGACTCAAAACGGACTGTCAATGAGTAGAATAGAGGAGTGGGGAGAGAAGCCCTTAGCAGATTTGCCCTTTTGGGGGCAGCTTTTAACTGTACTTTCTCAGAAAATTAGCTTGTTCTCCAAAAAAAAATCATTCACCCCTGTCCATAAAACAGTCCTTTAAAGACGGATTTGTTTTTGTGCAGCTTCTTATAGTAGCACCTTTTATCTTCCATTTGTAATAAAGACATTGGTATTGTCCATTAAAGAATTGCTTGAAGGTCAGGGTGATGTTTTTTTGCAGGAAAAGTGGTTTGTTTGATATTCTGCAGTCGAGATTTCAGCCACTCTATGTTATGTTCTGTGTCAGTCTCGGAGAGAATCTCGATCCGAAGATGCTTTCTTTTGTCCATTAGGAAGGCTGACTTTATTTGTTTCCATACATTACTGCTGTTTTTGAAAACTAAGTATTTCTTTTCTTTAAGTCTTGTTGAGATGAAGGATATCCTGTCTTCCCTAGTGCTTTTCAAAATGGCCCATATGACACATTCTACAAATGAGCGTGGAGAACAATCGAGCTAATAGATTACAGTAATTATCCAATCTTTGGCTAGTTTGTATTGGCAAACTATAAATACAGTACACATTAGAACAAGGTGCTTACAGAATGTACATGAAAGGTCAAAGTAATTTGCAAGCTGCTAGTCATTAGAATATGCTAAAAACCATTGCTTCAGGGTTCAGATTTTAATGATGAATACATTGATTATTAAACAGTGTACGAAAAATGCACCAGAGCCACTGTAGTGTGTTCACAGGTCGCCTTCTTTTGGAGAGGAAATCAACTAACCTCTAGAATGTGAACATTGAGAAATATAATTGCAATGTGAAAATTCCTCAGAGGAACTTGGCACATATTAAAAGAAAAAACTTGAGACATGTTTGTGATAAGATTACTAATAAATCTCTTGTAAGTCTTACACTCCTGACAATAAGATAGCAACAGAGCACTTCATCTTCAAATACTGCAGAATTTAGGATTGGTCACAAACAATCTAAATTATGACTGATGGTAGGCAGATGCTGTGCTGCACAGTGTTGCCCATCATAAATCTCTCATTCCTTATATGCAAATTAAATTCCATTTTAAAAGATAATTCTTCAAATGAATGTCATGTCTGAATGCAGGTCCAACACTGACAATTGCTGGTGTGTGCAAACTCTGCCACACAATATGCATTGCATTCACTTGGGGCAATGATATACTTAGCATATTTTTGGTACAGACTGTGGTTTTTACAGCAAGTTAAGATTCTCAGTCACTAAGTAGCTTCACTGGAGCTTGTGGTAGAGTAAGTAGCAGAGTATAAACAGCGGCTCTTTCTGAGCTGTCTGCTTGCTCTTTCTCCTTGGTGACAAAGCAAAGGTATTTGTTCAGTGACTGCTTGTCTTGTCTGGTCAAGATCATCAAGTTTTGTTCAATTCTCTGAGACCACGAGCACCTGGGTAGGCTCCATGTAAAGCACGAGGGGCAGAGATTTTTCTTTACTGGTATGTGTCTTATGACTGCCTTGTCCATCATGTTAAGTCAGTGTCAGTGCCACCGAGATGTAGATTCTTTGAGCTTTTCTCCTTTTTTAAGCAACACTAAGACAGTCATATATGCTAAATAACTAATTTTAATGTTTGTGCGCAAAATTCCATCAAATGTAGGTTGAACTAATTGATTTAAAAACCCTGTGATACAAAAGTCATAATGAACAATATGACAAATGAAAGAAAGCATATTGTGAGTGTTATGCAATGGTACACCACAACTGGCAATGGCAGCATTGGGTACAAAACATTTCAATTAACATTCTGAATATTGGAAATGAGGTTAAATTTCACATACACTACTACACTTTTCAAAATCCCGACAAGTATCACTTTTATATGGACATCTTTCTTTCTGGGCACTTGGATTATATTTTACTAAGTGAGTTATTTGTGATTGAACTACTGTAATATGAAAAAGTTTAGTGCTGGTATCTTACCTGCTATTTCTTTGTGACAGAGAACATTTGCATTAGGATGACATCAAACACAAATGACAATATTGAGCTCCAATACGATGAGCATTTATAAAGATGTTGAAGCCAGCATGTTCTTTTTACTGAACGTGATGTCCCTTTAAAGACAGATTTCTCTCACTTCAACTGTAATATAATGTTTTCTATCATGACCTACTCAATATTAATACTACAAGGCTGTAACCTGTGTATCAGAGTGCTAACTGCTAATCCATTCATTAGGCATTTTATGCAAATATTGTTTGTTTATAAACAAATTAGCTACAAGGATTTTCAAAACAGGTGCTGTAGTGTGAATGCGCACTAAATGATGTGGTACTGAAAGAATTAATTAGACCTTCAGATATAATTAGTTGCAATAATTTGTGTGATTAGCGGCTTGGTTAAGAAGTTAGACACATGCATTGTAATGCATGAAAGAGCCACTACAGTAGCTTTTAGTTACATACAGTGTACATGATATATCCTCACATGTGCAAAATTTTTCAAAAAGTGCTGACAATGCTGCAGTTAATTACAAGGGTTCTGTGGATTCTTCTTGAACCATAGAAAATGGACGAATCATTTGCCCATCAAGACTTTGCTACAATTAGGTAATTTTGTTTTAAACCTATACCGAATTACATTGGGTTAGTAAATTTGTACATTATGTCCCACTTAGAAAAATCCTATGCTTGTACTTGGAAAGTCCAGCTCTTTCCTTGTAAAATTTATCAAACTCTTTTGTGCTAACCTGAAAACATTGAGAACACAGTCATTTTTGAGGAATACATGGTGATGACAAAAGTCACCAAAATGCAATGCGCAAATTGATTTGGATATGTAATATTTACTTACTAACCAAAAATAATCGTGGGTGGAATCTTACTCTTGTTTGTCTAAGTCCAGCTTGCGCTGAGCTTTTTAGATGTATCTTAGTAAACTTGCTGCTTTAAAAACTGTTGCTGACCCAGTGGTGAGTAGTTTGTTATATCTCTGTTTTACCACATGTCATTCCTGGAAGAATTCACCACTCATTGGACATCAGCCATAAGACCAGCATCCTTGGTGGCCATGCCATTACGGCTTGCAGTGCACCTGGAAGGGCAGTGGCATCTGCCCTGCTGGTGACTGGTGACTGATAGAGATGACTAACAAAGGCAATATTGTGTTTCTCTGACAGAACTTGCCCCATCGCACAATGTCTGCCTCTTCAGAAATTGTCACCCTGTCTGAGATTTGGGGGACTGGGCAGCAATGCTGAAAGAAGGTCAATGACCTTCGGTCTGTTACTGGGTAAGTCCCATAATTTGTCCTCTGCTGCCTCATACTCACTCTACTTCCTCGACTGCACTCAGCTCCCACCAAGGCTTCTGCTGTGACACTCCCTCTATTACATGTAACATTTTCCCTCACACTGTTCCTCCTACTCCTGCATCTTTCCATCCCTTAACCCTGTATCCCTGCCATGCTACCTCCTCGGTCCCTTGTAACAACTCAAAACCTTTCCCCCACATGTAAAAGCATTAATAACCATGCCATCCTCTTGTTTCTCACCCATTCACAGCTTTCATGTGATTCCAGGAAAGGGCATTACACAACAGGGCAGCCTAAAGATAAAAGGTGGGGGGAGGGGTTTCCTGATGCTAGCCTTCATGAGGAGAGGATACTCATCCCAGCTGGAGGGGACTGCAACCACTCCTACGGGTATGCAGAGACCTCCATGTCCCAGCAACTAAACTTTCGTCATTCACCAGGCAGTCGGGGTGATGCAATGGGCACTGCTTGTAACCAGAGGCTGTGATGCCTTCTGCAGCCAGTGTGCTGAGAAGCAGCCATCTCTCAGGAAGGGAGCTCCTCCACCTCAGGCGAGGAGACCATTGACTGGTAAGAGAAACCATTGACAAGGCTGCCCACCAACAGTGACACTGAGATGTCAGGGAGCTTAATAGGTGAAGGGAGTGTGGGGCAGGAGGCTGTAGAGGACCTCACTCCAATCATTATGAAGATGGGTGAGGGACAAATGGCCCAGATCACTGGCACTCAGAAGGTTACTGGAGATGGGGCAATTGCTCAGCCTGTGGCAGGAGAAGACTCTATGATTCTGGTGATGAGGGACTTCATAGACATGTTCAGAGTTGAACAAGATCAGCAGGAGTTTGGAATACTGTAGCTCTCCTTGCTGAGAAACTGCAACAGTATAGCTAGTCTAGTCACTGCCTCCATTGACAGGTTGGTGGCTGCGAAGGAGGGTGAGATAGAGAGAGAGAGAGGGACAGCAGAAGTTGCTGGAATGCCGCACATTCCTATCCTCCACTGGCCCAAGCACTATCCTCAGGACTGGAGGCAGGGTGGGGGGGGGGGGGGGGGGGGGGGGGTGGGGAGCAAGGAGTTTTAGCAATGGTCCCTCACAAGGAGACTGGGCATAGCCAGGAGCCATCCAGTCGGAGGTGGAGGAGCCATACACTGGCCCCTCAGCAGTGTTCATTCCAGAGACTGCAGAGGGACCTGGTCCTCCATGTCCACCCTGCCTGCCCCCCTCTGATCCTTGGAAGTCCAATCCTTGGCATAGCCGGCACATCCAGACAGAATTGCCCACAGGGTTGCCTCACCAAATCTTTAGGTCCAACAGGCTCCATTATGGAGTCGACTCCCTCCGCTCATCTACACAACTGGGATGTTCCAGGAGGTGCATCAGGAGGAGGAGAGAGGAATGGGTTTTGAGATGATAACACTTATGTACATTGTTTGAGATTGTGATAAAGGTTTGTTTTTCATTATTCATATGGTTATCCATGTCTCTGTGTAGATGACTTGTTGTGCAATATAACCTCACTCCATGGTTCCAAAGGATAAGCTTTCATGGTAGATATGTTGTGCTGCTGTAGAGACAGATGACTGGTGGTGATTTAACCTGAGTAGGTGGTAGGTATACAATGAGGGGCAATGACATCATGTGGGAGCAGGGTTAGGGATACAGGTCCATGGCAATGGCTCACTCCAAATGCCTGCCCTTCAACATCACCCACTATTGTGTTCACTGTGTGTATGGGAGTGTCAACTTCAGGCGGTGACAGGGAGATGCAGCACATAATGAGAATCAATGTCGCATAATTTCCAAGATTACGCAGCCTGCAGGTCTGTGTCACCAATAGCTCATGTGTGAAAGACGAATGTTCCTCCCTGGTGAATGACCAGTGACTCCAGATGTATATACAGTGTGTTCAATCTCATCCTCCTGGATATTTCCCAATGCCCATTTACTTCGTGATGGTGATGACCATGAGTGCTATTAGCTTCTACCTCAGCATTAAAGTGTCTCTGACATCCCCAGCATCATCCTTCCCCCTCCCCCACAAGCTGCTGATTCCATTAACCTCACAGACTTCCCTAGGTCATCATCACCCAGGCCAGGTAATGCTCCTATACCTGTCACACTCCCCACTCTCCTTTAATGGCCAGACCATTGTGGCAGCACAGCATGTCGGTTTTGCCTGGTTTATTCACAATCATGATTCACTCCTTGATTGGCCGTGGTGTGACTGTGCCATTCCTCCTTATATAAGGAAACATAATGCAGATAATGCTTTAGGATTTGTTCTACTTTGCCCAGGACATGTTTCAGGAGCAGTTGCCATGCAGCTAGGGTATAAAATGAGGCTCAGACCCCTCATTGAGAAGGTTCTGTTGGGAGTGAGACCATCAATAGAAGTAATTCCACAAGTCTGAGATGGGTGCTTGTCAGATCATATCTAACCAGCCTGTAGTCTACCAAGTCTGACTAGCTAATGGGAAGCTGTGTGATTTAATTCACTCAACATGGTTTTGAAGTTCAAGGTTTTGCCATTAAAGCTGTTGAGTTTCTGATGAATCTGTATCACTTGGTATTCTCAATCTCTTGGGTATTTCAACAGAAAAAAGGAGGAAGAGAAGGAGCAGTATCTAACAATGGCTTTCTCTGCCAGAGCTCATTCAGAGTTGTCTCATATAAACTAACCATTATATGCAATTCTCATGCCCAAGAGCTTTGTTATTGCCTTTCACCAGCCCTATGGGATTGCCTTCAACTCATTACAAATATCATCATCAAATTTTCCATTTCCATTCGTTTTCCCAACTAATATTGATACAATTTAGGAGGAAACTGGCCAAACTAATGAAAATTTTCAGGGGATTTTAAACATGACTGTTTCATCTAAAACAACATATATTTGTGTTTACTACAATCTTTCCCAAAAGAGAAAATGCTGGAAAATCTCAGCAGGTCTGGCAGCATCTGTAAGGAGAGGAAAGAGCTGATGTTTCATGTCTAACTGACCCTTTGTCAAAGCCAATCTTTCCCGCTGTTTTAAGATTTAGTACACTAACACTGAGCCTGTTACAGAAAAGGGAGAGTTGGAATGATGGGGCCCCTTTATTCATCTGACTAATTGCAGCAAAATGTGTTTTATAAAAGAAACTCTTCATCCCCTTTAGTGTTGGAACTTTCAAAAATAGGCATAAGTCAGGCTTTCTTATCATTTGACCCGGGTTCAGTTCCCGCCTCAGGCGACTGACTGTGTGGAGTTTGCACGTTCTCCCCGTGACTGCGTTGGTTTCCTCCGGGTGCTCCGGTTTCCTCCCACAGTCCAAAGATGTGCCGGTCAGGTGAATTGGCCATGCTAAATTGCCCGTAGTGTTAGGTAAGGGGTAAATGTAGGTGTATGGGGTGGGTTGCGCTTCAGCGGGTCGGTGTGGACTTGTTGGGCCGAAGGGCCTGTTTCCACACTGTAATGTAATGTAATGTAATCTAATCTAATTCATAAAAAAATACACACACTCACACACACACTATAAAGACACACACTCAGATTTTCTAACCGTAGTGAATCCAAAAGCCACTTTTACTCTCAGCTTTTGAGATGGAAATTGGAAATGTTGCAAGCCTGAGGATTCCATCATGGTTACTGAAGACAATAAGGTTGAATGTTACTTGCAATTGTACGTTCGACTTGACAACTGTAACTTTCCGCTTGGTCTTGCAATTCTGTATTTACTAAAAGGTATACTCCACCTTCTCTGCCTTTAGGGAATGGTAGGCAAGGTGGAATCCTTTCCTTTTTCTGGTGGAATCCTTTCCCTGATTGGTCTCTGTCTCTAGGACTAAGTGACCTGTCCAAGCTGTGAGTTAATAAGCTGTTTTAAAACCATAAAGTAGTTTCTGTTATATACGTGACTACAATATTAGTACTCCCAATGTACATAGAAATGGTTACAATCACATGGTCAAATTCTGGGTTTTGAATTCTGGACATTTAAATTCCAACGAAATCCTTACTCCTGATTTGAGGAATTTTAGTTTGAAAAAGTCTGGGCAGCCATTATAGCTTCACTTTGGATTAAGGTAAATCATCTACTTTAATTTAAGAAAGCATCTTTTCTGAATTTCACAGAAATAACAAAATGGCCATAATAAGCCTATCCACAAATCCCATAATGCCATTATGTTAAAATTGTGGAATACCATTGACCAAGCTGGTTCAGGAAGGCTCCTCATTTATTTTATTTTCTGAGTGCATAAGCACTATGAGGCACTTTTTCTCATTCCAAAAGTAATTTAGCTTATTGGGAAACTGACTGGTATGTACCAAAGAAACTATTAAATGGCTCAATTTTTTTTAAAAGCAACTTTCAGTCATTTAAATCAGGTCACTGATTGGTAACAGGACTGGACACTTAATAAAAATGTTTTGTTTTGCTGATAAACTCATTTCAGCTGTATTAATAAAACTGGGTTGACCAGGTTACCACTGTTAAATGCATTAAAGAATACTTTTAATCGAACAAAACAAAAAGAAACTACAACATTCCATTACATTGCCTGATTGAAGGTTCAATGAAGATGTTTTGGATTCTGTAAAAGTTGGAATTGAACTCCCCCATGCTTTGAGATATCATGCAAACATTGGCTGGCAGGGTGCCCTGCCCAGTTCACTCAGTGTTTAATGGTGTCTAGACATCGGCCTTCACCTGTAACCTGGGGCGACAAAGTCAATATCTGAGACATTGCAGCAGAGCTAATATGAAATTTATCTGGTTTTTAATTCCTCTGCATTAATTATGAGTGATTTATCTTTACCCCATATCTCCTTTACCCTATACTCAAAAGCGATTGTCAGGCTGGATTCTGAACTGCCACTTGCTAGGGTCTGATGGGGTGAAACTTTAGGAAATCCCCATCCTCATGTTCCTGAAGATGTGTCCACAAATGAAACAGAGAGACAAAGGTTAGATCATCAATTTGAAGAGGGGCAAGTAGCTGGTGAATGCAGTTCTGAAGAAAGATCACTGGACCCGAAATGTTAACTCTGATTTCTCTCCACAGATGCTGCCAGACAAGAGATTTTCCAACAATTTCTGTTTCTGTTTCAGATTTCCAGCACCCACGGTTTTTTTGGTATTTTTCAAAAGCAATTGCACTTTATTCAGGGAGAAATTAAAATAAGCATTAAGAAGAGATGTAAAATTTGACAAACGTTGTTTACAGGATTGCCATTCACCTGAGGCCATAACTCTGCCCTCACCCACAATAGTCAGCAGGTTGGGCAGGAAGGGTTTGGAGGGATATGGGCCAGGTGCTGGCAGGTGGGACTAGATTGGGTTGGGATATCTAGTCGGCATGGATGGGTTGACCGAAGGGTCTGTTTCCATGCTGTACATCTCTATGACTCTATGACTCTATCCTATCATGAATTGTGAGTGACCTTCTGTAAGAAAGAAGAATGTGTGTTAGTGAGGTATTCCTCAGAGGTTATACAGAGTGTGCCAGTCATGGCTGCATAGTTTTGAGCGATCTGTGTGCAGAGTGGCGGGAAGACGACAATGCTGATAAGAGTCTTGGGTGAAACTGCAGTCACGAAAAGGGTTATGCAAATGAAAACCTTTTATTTTGTCCATTCCTCACTTTCATGGTGAGACTGCTCATGTCAGATTGAAGGGAGAGGTAAGGTTCTTCCTTTGACAGATCTGCCGTCATGTCCCAGAAGCTAAGTTCCTGTCATCAACCTCCTCAGGGAGTTCTTCCCGCTTGCAAGAGAAGTGTTGCTTGCAGAGCTTTCCTTCACCTGAGGAAAACAGGGTCACTATCTGCCTGCCCACTCCCTGCACCATGGCTTCCAACAGTGCCGCTGACAAAGTAATTGACCTTTCTCTGAACCTTATTGCACTCAAGCATTCGCTGTTATCGACAGCAGAGTACACCTCCCTTCAAGAGATTCTTACTGCCTTTAAGAAGCACCAGTGAAGCTGAATTTTACAAACTCCCAAACTGACATGTAGCCAATGAGGAGTTCATGTAACAATTGGGTTTATGCCTGTGGCTTTTAGAAATATTTAGATCAATCAATCAATCTTTAGTCAGTATAATCTGTAAATATTTAGTATAGGTCACCACTAAGATTGTTCCAATAACTGTTCCAGCTTTTATTTCAGAAGTCAGGAAAATGATGTTTATTTCATTTTGTTTCTTGAATTTGTTCAGACCTGGGACCAAATTGCAGCTTGTAACATGATGATAACCAGCAATAGAAAGATGTATGCACAATGTGCCCTGAGGACATACCCTGAGCAAAAAACGTAAGGGTTGCATTAAATGGGAGTCTTTGTAAAGTCAGTTTAGATTCACATAAACAAATTATGGCCTGTTTCTGGCCTCTCATTGGGACTGTACCACATAAATAATTGCAAAATATAATTTAGTCAATCTATTCTTCTCTAGAATTTACCATGTGTGAGACTGATATTCTGAAGATGGTGAAAATAGCTCTTCATTTTGCTCGTAATGAATTTGAATCACAGGAACTGAAGCACTGAATGAGGGTATACACATACAGCTATATTGGATTTATTTTGAGGAAGTCATTTCACAGTTTTTTTGAGAAAAAGAACCATGGCAACCATTCTGCCCTCCCTGAGCTGGCAAGAATACTGGTGAGTGTGATGATTTTACCAGGCAAGAGTCTAAAAAATAGGTAAATGCCATTGGACAAAGAAACTGTTGTCATTTACTCCTCTCTTCTTAGATGGCAAGATCAAATTCTCAGGCTGGTGAGAAGCCCAAGAGTGCATGCACCTCAGTTATTGCAGAATCACCCTATTAAATTGCCCTTCCTGATTAACTTCTCCCCAATGCAAACGCTCTACACTAAAATCTGAATGGTTATTTGTTGACTTAGAAACATAGAAACTAGTCTACAAACTAGAAGGTGGAGGTTTCTGGCCTACTGAGGTCACTCCATCATTTAAATGATCGTGGCTCAAAGAACATAGAACATTACAGCGCACTACAGGCCCTTCTGCCCTCGATGTTGCGCTGACCTGTTGAACCAATCTGAAGCCCATCTATCCAACACTATTCCATTCTCGTCCATATGCCAATCCAATGACCATTTAAATGCCCTTAAAATTGGCAAATCTATTACTGTTGCACCCAGTGCTTTCCACATCCCTACTACTCTCTGAGTAAAGAAACTAGCTTTGACATCTGTCCTATATCTATCACTCCTCAAAAGGTATGTCCCCTCGTGCAAGCCATCGCCATCTGAGGAAAAAGGCTCTCAATGTCCACCCTATCTAACCTTCTGATTATCTTATATGTCTCAATAAAGTTGAAATCCTCACCCTCTATCTTATGCCATTGTCGTTGCTCCTCTGGTTTGAGGCTGGGTGCGTTTATGCCCTTCCATAGTCTGTCTGTTGACCAGAGATGGAACTGCCAGAATTCTTCCTGTACCCACCATCTACACAGCTAGACAATGACAACACACCAGCCTCAGAACATCGGGTTGCTTGTTGTCAGGCAGGCTCAGCTAGCACTTTTACTCCCACAGATGCCTTTTGTGGAAGGCTCAGTCAGCTGTCCCTGGGTCTGAGGTAATATTCAGCACAAAGAGAATAGTAGTTAGCGGTCCCTGGATCCTTGGTAGTGCTTTAGTAGGTGGGGGTTGGAAAGCACTCTCTGCTTTAGCACAAAGAGAAAGGCAGGAAACAATGAAGAGAACATATAACAGTTGGGGGAACATTTCACTGTGCAGTTGCATCACTTCACAGGTGCAACACCATGGCAACGATGCTGCATTTGATTGGAAAGAATTGCATTGTGTGAAAGCCAATGATGATGAATACTTAGTAAGGAGCAGATAGTCAGGGCTGTCCTGCAAGGTCAGTATGGGGGATGGGCCATAGAGAATCAGGAAGTTTGTTGTGTTTAATTAGGAAACCTTTTAGGAATCAGTCCATGACATTATTGAGGCTGTGGGTAAACCATTTCTTGGGATAGGCCTTGTTGCATTCTGTGACTGAGGCAATGATTACAGTTATAGGGGGAATGACAAAGAATAGGGTAGGAGCTGGGAGCACATTAGAGAAGGCTGCACCATCACGAAAGGGGGAGGTCAAGGCATTCACACTCACCCTTCCTTGATTTGGAGAGGGTGCAGGGTCAGTAAGGGTGCTGAAGGGCAGTAAGGGCTATAGAGAGATGTGGGCTCAATGGGCTGAAGCAGGCACAACAAAGGGGTTCAACAAAAATGAGAGGATGGTGAAGGAGGTGCCATTGGAATCACAGCACAATAGGAGGCAGGGAGAATGGAGCTAGCCTGTGAGACACAGGTTGGTTTCTAATGTCCATCCCTAATTGCCCTGCAAAGGGCTGTTAAGAATCAGCTACATCGCTGTGAGCTTGGAGTCACAGGTAGGCTAGACCAGGTAGGAATGACAGATTTCCTTCCCCAAAGGGCATTAGTGAACCAGATGAGGTTTTACAACAATGCTCTTTTCATTCCATTGGGCTAGCTTTTTATTCCAGATTAAAACTGAATTCATTGATCATCATCTGCTATCGCAGGATTCAAAACCATGTCACCAGAACATTAGACTTGGCTTCTGAATTGCTACTCCTTTGACAATACGATGACACCATCACCTTCTCCTGTTGGCACTGCCTATCCACTGCCCTCTGTGAGGGCACAGCATTCAATTGTATTGCAAAGGTGTCAGGGCTCAGGTGTGTCTTTAAAAACAGACATGTAAACTCTTTTCCAATTTTCACCGCTATCATGACACTGATCAGAACCCCAAAGTGCTATTGGCATTTTTAATTTTTAATTTTGCTATGTCTATTTTAAAACAAGAGTACTACAAACAAAAACAAAATTGACTTAGAATGAAATTGCTATCGAGCAAAGGTCTATAGTGCATAGTAAAAGAAGATGCATGAGTGAATGTGGTATCTCAGTGTACCACCCTGGTTTCAGGGTCAAAGAACCACCTGACCAGTCATCCTTTAGTGTTACAGGTAAAGGGACTGTCTTGTTCTGAGTGCTAGAGGCCGGTTAGCTAACAAGCCAGTCAAAAGGCAGCAGAACAACACAAGGATTCTGTTGCTCTGGGTGCTGACAGCCAACCACTGTCAAAAGAAAACAAGATAACATGATTTCAATTAACTTGCAACGGCCAAGAATCCCAAAATTGACTGTTCAACAATCAAGTTTCACTTGATGTATGTATGTTGACTGTTACCTTCTTTTTTGACTCATTTTTTTTATTTTTAACGTGTGTGTGTGTGGTGTTATTAGTTCTTTCCATATTTCTAATTAATAAACTCAATCTTTTGTAAAGTGCTAGAAGGTGAGGACTGCAGATGCTGGTGATCAGAGTTGAGAGTGTAGTGCTAGAAAAGCACAGCAGGTCAGGCAGCATCCGAGGAGCAGGAGAATCGACATTTTGGACATAAGCCCTGTCCAAAGAATGAGGCTTGTGGGCTGGGGGGCTGAGAGGTAAATGGGAGGGAGGTGGGGTTGGTGGGGAATGAAGCTGAGAATGCAATAGATAGATGAAGGTGAGGGAGACATGATAGGACGGAGAGGACAGAACTTCACCTGCCACTCCACCAACCTCCATGTACACTGCATCATCCTTCGCCACTTCCACCACCTACAAACAGACCCCACCACCAGAGATATATTTCCCTCCCCACTCCTATCAGCGTTCCAGAGAGACCATTCCCTCTGCGTCTCCCTTGTCAGGTCCATGCCCCCCACCAGCCCACCCTCCACTCCTGGCACCTTCCCCTGCCACTGCAGTAAGTGCAAAGCCTGTGCCCATACCATTCCCCTCATCTCCATCTAAGGCCCTAAAGGATCCTTCCACATCTGACAGAAATTTACCTGTACCTCCATCAATGTCATCTATTGTATCCGTTGCACCCGATGTGGTCTCCTCTACATCGGGGAGACAGGATGCTACTTGCAGATCATCTGGGACACCTGCACCCACCAATCACACCACCCCGTGGCTGAACACTTCAACTCCCCCTCCTACTCTGTCAAGGACATGCATGTCCTGGGCCTCGTCCATCACTAAACCCTTACCACCTGATGCCTGGAGGAAGAATGCCTCATATTCCGCCTCGGGACCCTTCAACCACATAGGATAAATGTGGATTTTAACAGTTTCCTCATTCCTGTCCCCCCACATTATCCCAGTCCTAAGCCTCCAAATTGGCACTGCCCTCCTGACCTGTCCATCACCTTTCCTATCTATCCGCTCCACCCTACTCTCCGACTTATCACCTTCTCCCCCACCTTCAGCTACCTACTGCATTCTCAGCTACTTCCCTCCCCCAACCCCACCCCTCTCCCATTTATCTCTCAGCCCCCTGGCCCACAAGCCTCATTCCTGATGAAGGACTTACACCCAAAACGTCAATTCTCCTGCTCCTCAGATGCTGCCTGACTGCCCGTGCTTTTCAAGCACCACATTCTCAACTCAATCTTTTGTAAACCCAAGAAAGTCTGGTTCCTTTACCAATGTAACTTAATTTAGAAGGGAAAAGGGAGGAATCATTTCAAATTAATCTTCTTTCAACCAATTGAGGGGTGAGGTGAATAAGGAATGGGAACCAGCTCATCTTTCCTCAGCTGGAAGCTTAATGATTACAGTATCCATCTGGAGCCTGACCATTTCTGGTCATAACACCATCCTGTATCACTTTAGGAAAGAATAACCAAGGATCAGGAAGCTCCTTTTCATGTGTTGCTGCTAATCTGAAGAAATTGGGACAGAAGACTGCACATTGTCTCCAGGCACAACCTAAACAGTAGCTGCCATCAACTACCATACAGAATCTAGAGGTAGAAAAAGCCAGATAACACCTGCCAAAGATGTGGAGAGATTTGCCTCAGAACCTTATTTTGCAGATAAAGATGAAGGTCTATGAAAATGACAGAGGCCCAGAGCAAACAAAGATAGGACTGTCCTGTATCATGTTTATGACAACTGCTGGATGAGGAGCTGTACCCACAAGCACTTGGTGTCAATCTCATCCAGTAGTCATCAAGGTTACAGATGCCTTTGAAGTTTTGCCATGTGCATGAGTTCAGCAAGCAACTGGGGTTCTCTGTGGCAATTCACAGTCCTCTACTTATAATGTCACTGATGCATTGTTTTCCATTCTGACCAATTCTTCTTTCCCCCTTAGCATGGCCAGTCAGGGAGTAAGGGGATTATGATTTGTGACCACAGTTAAAGATTCTGTTGGCATATGTTGGACATTTAGAGAGTTGCGATGACTTGTACATTTGTACATACGAGGCGCTCACATAGTAGCCGCTTTGCAAAGCCCTGGACACATGCAGGATGGTTGGTGAACAAGGAGAGATATTCACTCTCTCTGAGGATGCATCATGATACCTCCAAGAAATCCTTACACTCCTTCAGAGCAAAGATGCAATGCTGGTGTGCTTACATCAAGGCCATTGTGGAACAGACACTTAAGATGAAGTTCCAATTTATGGACTGCGCAGGAATACCAGATAATATAGCCCTTCAGGGTGTCTTACATCATACCAGTGTGCTGTGCCACTAAGGTGGCAAAAGGGTGTACTATAATGGGCTAAATCCACAAACTCTATCACCATTCATGAAATGATATGCCTAATCAATCTAGGATGCCTTAGTTAGATTTGTTGGCACCAATCATTTTTATTGGTAATAGTCTAAACTTTTGATACCAAATCAGGAAGAAAGCCAACGTGATTTCTTTTCCAGAAGCTATGCTCAAACATAAACAACATAAACATTTCACTATATTGTTCTTACTACCTAGATATGTTACATCTGAAATACAGGGTAGTCTCCTGTGAGGCATCAATCTCCATTTCAGATTGAGTTCCCATTGCTGCTACTGAGACATTCTGGTACGCCTAACAAGACTGGACAGTGCACTCTGGTGAGCACATCCTTAATGTCTCCTTATATCTTTAAATGGGCAGAACGTATTTTCAATTAACCCCTTTGGGTATTAGTTGTCTTGTGCAAAAGGGAAATGTGATGAATGAAGAGACTTAGAAGTGAGAGGTACTCTGATGAAGATGAGGATCTTGACATATGCTAGAAGGAGTGACAATGAGAGAAAGGCATGGCGATGTTCTGGAGAGCCAGAGAAAACCAAGAGAACATAACTACCTGCTTCCTCTTTGCAAAGTCCAATGTCTTTTGCACAGTTAGCAGACAGCCCTCTGTATTCCACTTTGCCAACTGGTTTCACTGCTTTCATTGAACATTTTGTATTGAATAGAGTAATGAATAATGTTGACCTGATGTCCTGTCCTCTTTATAAGCTAAAGTGCCTGTGCAAACCCTTGCCAGCTCAGCGTGAGTGATAAAAGAGTTGGGATATAGTGAGCAGTTACACAGCATCACATTCCTGGATGTTTGTGCTAACATGATCCTTGTGCCAAGGATAAATCTCATTAGGGAGTCCATTCCATCATGGGGATAAACAAGTTATCACTCACCCTGAGCATGCACCTTCTGAGCATTTCTACATCACTATCCCTTCAACATTTCAGAGTGCTGAGTTTTCCCTGTACCTCACTATGCCTGAGTATCCTTTAACAAAGCTTAAAGTACACTGGTCTATGATTTATGCACCAATTTCCTCTACTAAAGCACTGCACAATAAGAGAAACTAATTGACTATTTCGCATTTTAAATGTAACAACATAACTGAGAAACTCAGACATAAGACAAATTTTGCCTCAAAATATATGGAAGCATTAGAGCTTCCACCATTTCTCCCATGATGTGCATGCAAGTGGTGGATGTATTGGTCATCCCAGGTTCTGGATCCTCCCTGATTCCTTAGCTTTAGCCATAGTGTCTCTGAGATTCAGTTGTAGCAGCTTGGCTGCAATCCCCGTCTCAGTGCTGTGTGGTTCCCTAGTGGATGAGGTTATCAGTAGTCACCGACTTTGATGGGAATGAGAGAGGAACTAATGTTTGGCAATTGTAATCATGCTGCTCCACATTTTTAACATGGTTAACATCTCTTACTAATTGTTATAGATGTACCATAGAAAGCAACTGCACCACAGCATAGTATGGCAACTGCTCTGCCAAGTAAGTTTGTTACAGCAAGCTGTAATGCAGCCCAGTCCATCATGCAATCCATTGATTCTGTCTACACTTACTGCTGCCTCCAGAAAGCAGCCAACATAATCAAGGACCCCTGCCCCCCAGTTGTACTCTCTTCCACCTTCTTTCATTGACCAGAAGTTACAAAGTTCTGAAAACCAACAGATTCAAGAACAGCTTCTTCCCCACTGGTATCAAACATATGAATGGATCTCTCATATGTTAGAGTTAATCTTTCTCTGGACCTTTTCTGTACCTGTAACACTGTATTCTGCATTCTGCTCTATTACTCTGATGCACTTATGTAAGGTATGATTTCTCTGGTTAGCACGCAAAGCAATACTTTTCACTATATCTCAGTACATGTGACAATAATAAATCAAATCAAATCAAAAATCACTCCACTTAAAATGGGCCTACTGGGGCAATAGGATTAAAGCAGATATTCTTACAAGTGGAAGTTAACATACATAATACAAAAGTGCAAATTTTATACAATGATTGAATATCCATGTCATTGGTGTACCCTCGATGTCTTTTTACCCCCTCTCCGTCCCAGGAAGTTTAGGTGTAGACCCAACGTCTGCAGTTGGGCTGGAAGGAGCATGCTGTGCAGCTTTCCCCTGTTAACTTTGAGTATTTGGCAGGACATTCCTTGGTGGGTTTTGCCTTAGAGGGACCTGGTCTACTGAGAATACCTTGCCCAGAGGTAGGCTCACCTTCCTTAGCTTGAACGGCTGGACACACTGGTGTCACAGGCTTGGGGAGGGCACATCTGCAGTGTCCTGAGATGAAGTAGCCAGGCTGCCTCCCTGTCACTCCTCATCCTTATGGATGCCCCTCTGTCACTGTCATTCTCCTGGAAATGAAGGAACACCTGGACTCTCTTCCACTTCTTTCCTTGCCATTGCTGAGAATGGTTAACTCAATGCAATGCAAATCTAAGCACCCATCTAGCAGCTACTGACTGTTCTTTGGATCACCCTTACCATCCAGACAGCCAAGTTCTCACATATTGGTGTCACAATAATACTGTGAACGTGGACAGACTCCTCCATCTTTCATTCAAGTCTACTGAACGCATCTGTCACAGGCATTCCCCTGCCTGTGCTTGCTGTTTCACCAGCTCTCTTATGGTGAGCACAGAGGCAGCTCTTCTGCTCGATTCCCTTGCCTTTCAATGCAAAGCTCACCAATACAGCACATTATCCTCTGCCATTTCTGCCACCTACAATCAGACCCCAACACCATAGGTATATTTCCCTCCTCTTCCCATCTGCATTTCACAGATACCATTCCCTTTGTGACTCCCTTCTTAGGTCCATGCACCCCCCTACTAACCCACCCTCCACACCTGGTACCTTCCCTTGCTGTCACACAAGGTGTAAAGCCTGTGTCCGCACCACCCCCCTCACCTCTGAACAAGACCCAAGGGATCTTTTCACATCCAGCAGAGATTTTCCTGCATATCCACCCACCTCTACTATTGTGCCCATTACTCTTGATGTGATCTCCTCTACATCGAGGAGATAGGACGCCAACACACAGAGCATTTCGGGTAACATCTCTGGGACACATGCCAAACAACCCAACCGCCCTATAGCTGACCACTTCACCTCCCCCTCCCACTCCCCCAAGGACATGCAAGTGCTGGGCCTCCTCTACAGCCAAATCAAAGCTATCCGCCAAATAGAGGAAAAAAGCCTCATCTTCTGCCTTGGGATCCTTTAACCATACAGAATCAACATTGACTTCATTAGTTTCCAAATCTCCCCTCGCCCCACCTCATTCCAAATCCAACCCTCCAAATGGAAAGCGCCCTCTTGACCGGCCCTCTTTGGGCGGTACGGTGGCACAGTGGTTAGCACTGCTGCCTCACAGCGCCAGAGACCCGGGTTCAATTCCCGCCTCAGGCGACTGACTGTGTGGAGTTTGCACATTCTCTTCCTGCCCACCTATCCACTCCACCCTCCTCACAGACCTATCACAATTACCTCCCACCTGCATCCACCTATCATCTTCCAGCTACCATTCCCACAGCCCCTCCTCCACCCTCCTATTTATCTCCTAGTCCCCTTCCCCCTCACATTCCTGATGAACGGTTTATGCTTGAAACATCTGTTCTCCTACTCCTTGAATGCTGCCTGACCTGCTGCACTTTTCCAGTGCTACACTTTTTAACTCTGACTCTCTAGTATCTGTCGTCCTCACTTTCTTCTCACCCTCATCCTAGCCCAGACTTGCTGAGACCAATTAGAATAACTCACCACAGGTAGGAAATTAACCTGGATAGTTCTCAACTAGCCTGCTCTAAAAATGGAACTTTCTTCTTTTTGAAATTTTGGGAAGGGCTATATTAAATTCTTAAAAGTTGACTGAAACATTTTAACACATAGAATTGAGGTCTAACAGGTTTAGTATGTTTTGCCATGTATTAAGAAGAGAAACATCACTGGTAAAAGCTGAAGGCGCAGATTCACTGAGTAACAATGATAAGTTAATAAACTGACCTTAAAGATGATGATTGGTTGTACTTGATAATGCAATTGTGAATTGTGGTTTTAATGAAGTTTTGTTATTTTTCCATCACATTCACCTGAAATAAGAACAAATGTTAACTATTCTCAGAGCTTTGCTACTCTATACGCCGTTGTTAAATTAATAACATTCAGTTAATTAATCGTGTCCACCAAATCTCCCTGTCAAAGAATGAACAGAGACGATTGAACAACTGATGCAGAATAGCTGACATGGCTGTGGCCATGCAAAAGATTGTGAAACTGACCACAAAAATGTAATCATGAGCTTGTCTTTACATTACATAATTTATAATAAGTGTGATTTAAGAAAAAGAGATTGTCTACACTTAAGTGACTTGAGTTGCAATGATACTATAGGATTGTAGTTTTTTTTTTACCATTTCTATTGAGATTGAATACTTGATGGATTTTTTCCTTTATTTAATATGCACTTTATAATGTGTAACTTGTGTGTAATACCTGCTCTGTGACCCTCTATTTAAAAAAAGCTGTTTGTCCTAAATTATGCACTGATTTTATTTTTACTTGGTGAATTTGTTCATCATTAGCCGAGTGATTGACAGACATGGCAGCCCATCATGCTTAAGAATCTCCAAACCAAATTATTGATGACTCCAGATCAGTAGAATTTCGATTTATGTGATACAGGATACATTTTCACCACTGCTGACCTCCAATTCAATGGGGTATATGCCACTAAACTGAGAGAACTCAGCTAGAAGTTAACAATAATCAAAGCTTAGGGAGCCTCATGTGCAATGGGGTACTATCTGGCTTTAATGAGTTAAATCTGCATACAGGTCATTCTGTGATAACGTGCATTTCATCAACACCGATTTGCTGTAATGCAGTTGACAAATTGGGAATGTTGTTTCTACAGCATAACTTTTAAAATATGTGTTGGCTGTAATGCAATTACAGTGCCAACACTTTAAGTGCTGTTTCTAAAGTGTGATTTTTCTATAACATGGGGTTCCACAAGAACGCAGCCGTCGTGTTATCGAAGAACTGACTGTTTCTTACCTGTATAGCGAACTGGTTTCTATTACTTTATCCATCTAAGAGAACCCTATGTCTCAGCATGGTATCTAGACCTGAGTGGATCTATCCCTCTGGCTGCCATCAATTAACTGGTTGGCTTGTTGATTATTATCAGTTTGTGATCACAGTGACCTTTTTGCTTAGTGTGCATGTGTAGATGTCAATCTTGAAATCAATATGGCTGTGACATCTTTCACTTAAACAGTTGTCCTGGTTAATACATGATGAATATGGTTATTTATGTCTTGCCTACCCGGGATTTTGCTGTGTGCAAACTGGCTCCAAAAATATATACTTGAAAAATAATTAATCTACAGTAAGCAGTAATGAGATGTTCCAAGGGTTTCAAAGACAATTTAAAAAAAGATGTTTCGGAGAGATGTGATGAAGCACTACATAAATACATGCCTCCTTTCTCAATGGAGAAATTGCAAATTTACTTTTTCTCTTGTATTGGCTAACTGGAAAAGTAGCCTACTTTATTTACTTACCTTTCACCGCCATAAGCATAAATTTATTATTGCTCACAAACTACCACCTCTTGAATATCAGTGTCATGATGAAAAAAATTAACCTTTGCAAAAGTTGTAAAATTCTTTCCAATTATTTCCTCCCCTAAAAATACACGTAAAGCAATTTAATGAAAATAGTACGTGAATAGGGTCAAAAATGAGCTTTTAATCTACCAGCGTGTGGTGACTTACTTCTTTTTTGTACCAAATGCCTATTTTGTTTTTGACCAAGAAAGTTCTGGAATCACATGTGTACTGGTTTTAAATACTGAAGCACAATGCTGTAAATAATGAGATATGGAAAAAGGTGGAAGTATAATTTTGGAAATAGAATAATTCAATGCATCATGAATACTATTGGCCTTAATAAATTCTAGTCATTTAAAAATATAGTCCTTACTGAAATTTGTTGAAATGAAATCATTGTATTAAACAAATCATTTCATGAAGATGATTTTAGATAAGCAATATGCAGCATTACAATTTGGGAATAAATAGCAACCTGAATATTTGAAAATGGTTATTTTTGTAGTTCTATACATTCACTAATAATATAGTGACACACTAGGTAAATTTTATTGGGTGTCTCACTCATTTAGACATAAACTTCAAGTCATATGAAGATCTGTTATTTCTTTGTGTGTAACTGGTCCTTGAGAATAAAGCAGCAAGATAAAAATCAAAGGATGTATATCTTTTCAGGTGATATTTTCAGCTTTCTTCAAGGGAAGAACAGTGATTTTAAAGAATCAAATGCACTTTTTTGATAAATACTATCAAAATGGTTTGGGTTTAGAACAATTAAGAACATAGTTTTACATGACCTCTGAGCTGAAAATGTGTTGCTGGAAAAGCGCAGCAGGTCAGGCAGCATCCAAGGAGCAGGAGAATCGATGTTTTGGGCATGAGCCCTTCTTCAGGAAACGTCGATTCTCTTGCTTCTTGGATGCTGCCTGACCTGCTGCGCTTTTCCAGCAAAACATTTTCAGCTCTGATCTCCAGCATCTGCAGTCCTCACCTTCTCCTCCTTGTACATGACCTCATCAAGAACATTTGCACCAGTGTAAAGTCTCCTTTCTCTCTTCCTGACATTTTGTAATGTTCTGGATGGTTGCTAAATTATGATTTTCATGCAAAGTTAAAGATAGTTTATTCTGATTCTTAGCCATTAATAAATTGTCTCACTTCACTTCCAGCTTTGTAGCCATCAAAGAAAGAAGAATTCCAATTATTCGTACCAGTGTACTAAAGACCTGGATTCTAGAATTCTGACTCATGTAAAGGAAAAAGGATCACAAGATCATAGGATGGGATTCCATCTATATTTCACAGAGACATTTACTAGTATAGATGTGGGGGGTTGGGGTGCAGGGGTGTGAAGAGTGGGCATGGGCTGATATTTTTCATCACCATTTCTTCCAAATGCTTGTAGGAGCTCCTGAGCTAATTCCACTCAATGCATCCTTACAAAGCTTCAGCTTAAAATGGATGAATATCCCAGAAAAGCCTTTAAAGGAAGTTGTAAACCCTTAGTTAGCAAAGCTACACGATCACAAAAGCAATATCACACCATCTGACTCATCATTCAGATGCTTTCAGTGGCATAGAGTTACTTTACTTGAGCTCTGCATGTGGGCTAAACCCGTCATAGAATGTATCATAGGTTCCTCACCCTACTACTATGTGTCCCTTGCCACATCAGAGATTTCTTTTAGCATCGATTGTAGAGTCTGCCCTGTAGTTCCTTTACTTGAACTGGGCATATGGGCCAAACTCCATGCAGAAAGTATCATTTAATAAAGAGATCACTCTTGCTATTTTGATCACCTACCAGATCTGAGTTTTATTTTAATATAGGGTTCATGTAGGGTCCATGAATGTTTAATTCTTTCAGCCATGGATGGTCTGTTCAAATAGCCTTCTTCAAGCGGTGTTTGAAAAAAAAAGTTCAGATCTTCATCACTGATAATGTAAATGAAGCAGCTAAATGGAGTCTGCATCACTTGCTGTCATGTTATATGATGAATCCACACCACTGCTTATTATGTTGTATGATCTAGTTAGTAAACTTGCTGCTGCCATTCTCTTATCTGGTAAGGATCAACAGGGTCTGTTTGGGTTAATGTAGTAGACAAAAACAACTTGGTCATCCAACAAGAAGAGGCTCTTGTCTGAAACAAGGTGTAATTTATTGCATGACAGCAACTATGTAAAAGTTATATTAACACAGTAGACGAGAATATGAAAGAACGAGGAACATATTAGGTACTACTCCCTTGAGATCCCATAATGTTCTCCCACCTTTGACATCATCCCATTGGACAGTCCTTATTGCATCTTCAATGTTATGATACCAGATCATTGCAATACTGGACAAGTTGAATCCCAGAGTGAAAACCTAGCTTTATAGACAATGTGTTTTATTTTCCTTTTTGTTTACTGTGAAGGGAAGTCAATCAGCATTTCCACAAGACGTTGCAATGTGCTTTTAACACAAGAACACAAACACTTATTATATCAAAGAAAAACTCACAAACTATGTTTCACTCAGCAAGAATCATTCAAACTATTTCATTACAAAGATCAGAAAGAAAGAGTCATTCTTTTTTACCTTGGTAATATCCAAACAGAAGCTCAGTGAAGACTCACCTGTAATTCCATATAAAAGCTTCGTGCTCAGCTGCCACAGCTGTAATCAGTTCCATTTTGAGAAATGTTTTGCTATTTTCTTGACTGTCACTCCCTGAGACTCTTAAAACAAACTACTAACTCTGTTCACTTATTACTTAACACGGGCTCCTAAACTCATATCTTCAACAAGAGGTCTGAAGCATTGTGCTTCAGTGGTTTTTTTGACTTCTGAGCAATTCAGACATACTAAGTCCTGACTGCTCTGGGATTGCTTCCAGCAGCACCTCTGCTATTATGGACAACTTCATTCTTCAAGGCGAAAGTGAGGACAGCAGATGCTGGAGATCAGAATCTAGATTAGAGTGGTGCTGGGAAAGCACACCAGGTCAGGCAGCATCCGAGGAGCAGGAAAATCGACATTCTGCTGTGCTTTTCCAGCACCACTCTAATCCAGCTTCACACGTCAGGAAGGTATTTCTGTGCACACTAACACCACACCCCACTCCCACCCACCCTCTTTCTCTCTCTCTCTCTCTCTCTCTGCCTCTGTCTCTCTAGATCATAAAACTCAAGTCAGCCAACACCTTAGTCATTGTCTTTCTCAATGGTTTGTTGGTCGTTGAGCTAAATTCTCATGATGTCTTTTATATGTTTTAAGCTCACTGTTAAAAAATGATTTTCTGACCTTTGAACAAAGTTAAACCTTCACAGAATTGAAAACTGCAATTCATTTATTCCTCCATTTTAAAACACAATTTCCCAAATAATAAGAATAATAATGATGATTCATTATGAACCAACAGAACATCAACGTTGACTCTTATATGAGAGGAGTCACATTCAGTGCAAATTGAGTTTCATAACCCTTCAGTCTAGATTAAAAGACATTAAGCTTGAATGTACCCAACTTAACAATATTGACTAGGATCGAGACCGCATTAATGAGCAGTACAAATTTCCATCAATGGCACTCAATTTTGGCTTTTTCAGGAGACTACTCAGATTAAATTTTCTTTTCAGTGCTAGGACATGAGAACCAAAATGAAACTAATCAACTAATCAAATATTGTTTAAAAATAGCTAAGAAACAGACTAATGTACACCAATGATAAAGTTATGGTTTGCCTTTTTAAAGTAATTTCCAGTGATTTATAAACAAGCTATTTGCTGATGGTGGACGAGTTGCTGTATTATGTAAGGTTTTGGTTTACATCTTGTTCATTTTTCTCAAGCAGCATGGGAGGATTCTTGCTAGGCAGTGGCAAGTTCCCAACTGATGTTCATTAACAAATGACTAGTTAACAACCTAACTCACCGTGGGTTGTGATCTTACCAAACCTGCAAAACTAGCCGTCAGGAAAACTCAACAAGAAAACCAGAGTGGGTTCTTGGCAGTTCAACTTGTCGCTTTGCTCCAAAACACCTCCATGCTGAACACTGGACATGCTGCACTCCATGTGTTGCCTCTAAGAATCCTTATGGCACACCTCCAATCTGCATGTTTCTGGATTTCAATGTTGCTTCTCAAGCTGCACTGGCAACAATCTGCAGTAAGGAGACTGTGCTCAGGGACACACAGCCAGCCCATGGTCTCGACTAGACTGCTTCTTGGGACTCTTCTCTCACTGTCACACTGTTCATTCACTCTAACCCTACCTGAATAGTCACAGCATCCTTGCCTTGCCTTTTTGTGTTTTGTCCCTTAGCCAGAGACACCAGGCTTATATTATTATTGTCTTGCTGTGCCTTTTAACACAGACACAAATTCAGGAAGTTTATCACAGATGTCAGCAGGCCCAATCCACTTGAACAAAAGCCTTCACTCAAGGGTTCCCAGTACAACAAGTCTCCAATACCAACTTAGGGCTGACCCCAAAGTGGTGAGGGTGTCAGAACCTTCTGCTGGTAAAAGGTGAGGAACTTCTGGAATGAAACAGAGGTAGATATTACAAAAGCTGAAAGTAGGTGACACAGCTATTACTGTTGGTGCAGACAGGGAGCTTACCCAAACAAGTGAGCAGGCAGAACAGAGTGCACAGAGGGTCAGTGGTGTCACAATTGTGATGGGTGTAGATGGGGAAGGCAGATGCTGCAGGCAACAGTGAGAATGTTAGAACATGAGCCTTGATGGGAGGTGAGTACAGTAGCAGAGGTACAGTGAGTGTGAGGTATTAGAGGGAGGTGCGTATCGTAGCAGAGTTAGAGTGAGTGTGAGGTATTGGAGGGAGGTGAGGACAGTAGCAGGGGTAGAGTGAGTGTGAGGTATTGGAGGGAGGTGAGGACAGTAGCAGAGTTAGAGTGAGTGTGAGATATTGGAGGGAGATGAGGACAGTAGCAGAGGTAAAGTGAGTGTGAGGTATTGGAGGGAAGATGGTGGCACTTATGCTGGCAAAGTGGAGAAGGACATTGAAATTCTTCCTACAGTGCTCCAGAAGGCTGAGAGTGTACTAACCGTGGTGCTGACCTCGAATGGGATTGTTGAGGTCTGGTGTCATGACCTCTATTGCTAGTCCTGGGAAAGAGGAAGCCCTATCTGTACACTACCCTGTCTGGCAGGATCTCAGGTCCCTGCCCAACATAGACATCAATTTCCCCCTATCTGCCATGCTGGAGGGAAAGGCAAGAACTGTGCAGGGCAACTCCAGACTGACAGGACTTTTCTGGGTGCACAATGGACTTTTTAAATATGGTACCCTACCAGGGATGCCGATAAAATCTGGGATTGCCAGTGAGACGTGAGTTGCTCCTCGAACAGCACATGGTAAGTTTGGGTTGAAATCAGATGTCATTCTTGCCATCATTAAAGTGACATCGTTGGTAAGATTTGATGAGAATATTCAGTCAGCTTCTTAACAAGAATCATTCCTCCAAGCCCAGCACAACTTATACTTAGTCAAAAAAATCTGTTAAGATTCAACTCACTGTCTTTGCCGTGTGCAGCATCCCTCTCTGTCAACTTCATCAATTTAAAATAGCAATAGAAAGTTTGAAGCACTTTGGCAAACCCAGACAGAACCAGTGGGGATCAATCAATGGGTGGCACAGTGCCTCAGTGGTTAGCAATGTTGCCTCAGAGTGCCAGGGATCCAGATTTGATTCCAGTCTTGGGTGACGGTCTGTGTGGTGTTTGCACATTCTCCCTGTGTCTGCGTGAGTTTCCTCCAACAGTCCAAAGATGTACAAGTTAGGAGGATTGGGCATGCTCAATTGCCCATAATGTCCAGGTATGTGCAGGCTAGGTAGGTTAGTCATGGGAAATGCAGGCTTACAGGGATAGTCTTTGTAAGGGTATAGTTCTGAGTGGGATGTCTTTGTAAGGTTGCTGTGGACTCAATGGGCTGACTGGTCTGGTTCCATAGTGTTGGGATTCTATGAATCAGTGAGTAACCTGAAAGCATCACACGCTGACAAATGTTACAATTTGCCTGATGTGCTTCTTTCTAATGGATTCTCTAGACAACTGTGTTAGTGCCCTTTCTGAAATGGCATCAGTACAATGTTAGTCAGAAGTAGCCCTGTGTGGTATGGATACCATCTCAGAACAAAAGTGGCACCCAGTTGATCCAATTTTGTAGCTTATTTGTTTATCACATAAAATACTCTAACCGAAAACAGCAAGCAAGCTTGAGTTAGCTTGAGAATAGAAGGCTACTTATCAATAAGTAGAGTTAAAAATCACACAACTCCATCTTATAGTCCAACAGGTTTATATGGAAGCATCAGTCCAACACTGGCTCCTCCACATCTTATCAATAAGCAGCAAAGGCATTCTCTTGGAAATCCTCTAATTTGATGGTTTCTGAGGCCAGTTGTACAATAATTAGCTAAGAATAATAGGGCAAATTGCTCTTTCATAAATTCTATTTTCTTATCTGCTATGATTGGAATATTCACTAAAGCTATTTGATGTTATTGATGGGAAAATTGCATGAATAACTGTAACCACTTTTATTACATAAATTGTTATCTTGAAATCCTAATACAGTTTTGAGATAGCAGTGGATAGACCGTAACACCTAAAGGACCTGAGCTACACTTGGGACTCTTATTCCTGAAATGTTTGTGTTGTGTGCATGTGCTGTATTTCCCAATATATTTGGAAGGTCTGCCTTCTCATGATGCAACTGAGGTTGCTGAGGATCTTAATTTAAATATTAAAAACTTGTTTTAAAAAAAACTACTGAAATGCATTTATCATTTTGTTCTGGAGTCCTTCAAGAAAACTTATGCTTTTCCTCTGAATTAAAAAGAACTACTTAGAGAATGCAAGCTATTACAATACCAATGCTTTATCAAGACAAATTGAGGGTGCGTGTCATCTATTTTACAACACAAAGACCTGAACTCTTCACCGCTAACGAATCTTAATATATGATCCATTTACCAGTGTTGAAACCAAAATATTCTCCCATACTCCCAAGTTCTCAGTATTTCTTCTATCCAAGAATGCTGCTTAGTCACAGGACATTCATTATTCTAATGCTTCAAACATCAGGATTGTCCCCCTTCACAAATTTTACAACTGTATCCGCCAACTCAACATCAACAACACAACAGGGAATTTATTAATATGCAACCAAAAGTGATGTTTTTGTATATTCTGTCCATTGCATCTCTCACGCATACTTCAGTCATTATGCTGTAGATTTCTGTGACACTGCAATAAATAAGTAATAGAATAGAGTCAGTCATTTGGAATCTACAAAGTTGCACAGCGGGTGAAAATGCAAGTGGCTAGTATATCTGTTATCCACTTACTGACCTAGAAACAGAACTTTGCAAACATATGACATTCTGCAGGCACTGCTTTACCAAAATCAATTAAATTGTAATTGATCTTTGGATTTCCTGTTGCAGCAATGTAACTCGGCAATCTTAGAGGAACAGGCCTGTAAGATATCTTTCGGAACTGGATCTTGCTGCCACAAGGAGTATTTGGGGTGAACAGCATTTTAGCACTGAAGGGGAAGTGTATGAGGGTGTAACACATTGAAGGGTCAATGGTTTGATTCGATGAAGAGTGATTACTGGAGGTGAATGTATAGCCCAAGTGCTGGCATGAAGCAGTTCGCCTGAGTTGGATATTCTGTTTACTGGTTGCACATTAACAGTAAAGTGCAGATGTGATGCTCCTGTAATTATATGTTAGATATTTGCTGCAGTAGTACAGAATTTTAATTAATTTATTCTGATCATATATTATAAACCCAGGCATTTTATAGCCTACAAGAAAGAGTATTTACACTGCAAACACTGGTCAAAGTCGTTGGACCAAAAGTAAAGATTCCAATGCAAGTAAAACATGGTTTCTTGTGGGGCTGATATGTGTGAACTGCTCTTGATCATGAGCCCATTAAAATAATGTTCTTTGTTTTTGCATTAGGCTTCCCTCACCACTTCTTTCTGAGTCTCTTAAGCCACCTCTGATTAGCTTCCTTGCTACTCCGGCCTACCTTGTAAAACTCAACTTTGCATGGCCTTGATTGTGGTGAGCTGCCAGTGAAAGCTGATTTAGGGTGAGCTGATCATTACCTTCATGTTAACATGGACTGGACTTGTCACCATTCCTCAGTATCTGCCCACACCAGTATGAAAAGTAAAGGAATGTGAATAGTCTTCCAATTTGAGTGTAAAGTTTTTTTAAAAATTCAACGTAGAATAGTGCAGGTAAATAAACAAGGAATTGGAATTCTTTAACTTTAAGGAGGAGATAATTCCTTGTTGATTGGGAGACTCCCACGGATATTCTTTCAATAACTGTCAAAGGGATTTATAGTTGTTCCTCCTCAGACATCTCAATCGAAGCATTTTTACAAAAGGAAGTTATCTACAATGCTAAGTGTTCCCTCAATCATTAACTACTTCTTGTAACAAACATTGGATGGAATTGAAAATGCTAAAAAGAAGTTGTGTCTTAACAATGTCGATCTTTAAGTTAGAGGCAGTATGTTGACTTGGAGATATTAATGGCAATAGAAATGATATAATGAGAGCTGTACAGTATCTGCTATTTAACGCTAAAACTTGTAGAAATATCATTAGGAGCTTTTTTTTGCAGCTGAAGGCAAATGAGGGTCAAATACAAGACTAGTGTAAACTGTCACAATATTTTTTTAATTCACTTGTGGGATGTGGGTATCGCTGGCTGGCCAGCACTTACTGCCCATCTCTATTGGCCCTTGAGGAAGTGGTGATGAGTTGCCTTCTTGAACTGCTGCAGTCCATGGGTTGTAGGTAGTCCCACAATGCTCCTACAGGGGGAATTCCAGGATTTTGACCTAGTGACAGTGAAGGAACAGAAATATATTTCCAAGTCAGGATGGTGAGTGGCTTGATGGGGAAGATGTAGAAGGTTGTGTTCCCATGTATCTGCTACCCTTATTCTTCTGGGTGGAAGTAATTGTGGGTTTGGAAGATGTTGTCTTAGGATCTTGGCTGAATTTCTGCAAAGCAACTTGCATATAGTGCACACTGCTGCTCCTGAGGTGGACAGAATGGATGTTTGTGCATGTGGTGCCAATCAAGCGGTTGCTTTGTCTCAGATGGCATCAAAATTCTTGAGTATTATTGGAGTTGCATGCATCCAGGTAAGTGGGGAGTACTCTATCACACCCCTGACTTGTGCCTTGCAGATAGTGAACAGACTTTGGGGAGTCAGGAGGTGAGTTATTTGCTGCCATACTCCTAGCTTCTGACCTGCTCTTGTAGCCACAGTATTTATGTGGTGAGTTCAGTTGAGTGTCTGGTCAATGGTAACCCCCAGGATGTTGATAGTGGAGGATTCAGTGATAGTAACATTATTGAATGTCAAGGAGTGGTGGTTAGATTGTCTCTTATTGGAGATGGTCATTATCTGGTATTTGTGTGGCATGAATGTTATTTACCACTTACTAACCCAAGCCTGACTATTGTCCAGATCTTGTTGCATTTGAACATGATTGTTTCAGTATCTGAGGAGTCACAAATGATGCTGAATATTGTGCAATCATTGGTGAACATCTTCACTTCTGACCTTATGATGGAGGGAAGGTCAATGATGATTCAGTTGAAGATGGTTGAGCCCAGGTTGCTCCTGCCCCACCGAACATTGTCTCAGCCTGCTCCTGCTCCACCGAACTCATCTCTGCATACTTGACACGGTCCTGACCCCCTTAGTCCAAGAACTCCCCACCTAGTTCGGGACACCACCCATGCCCTCCACCTCCTCCATGATTTTC
>NC_057726.1:34994530-35038786 GCF_004010195.1 Chiloscyllium plagiosum
ACCACCTTCCTAACCTGCAATCTTCTTCCTGACCTCTCCACCCCCACCCCCACTCCTGCCTATCACCCTCACCTTAACCTCCTTCCACCTATCGCATTTCCAATGCCCCTCCCCCAAGTCCCTCCTCCCTAACTTTTATCTTGGCCTGCTGGACATACTTTCCTCATTCCTGAAGAAGGGCTCATGCCCAAAACGTCGATTCTCCTGTTCCTTGGATGCTGCCTGACCTGCTGCGCTTTTCCAGCAACGCATTTTCAGCCTAGGACAATACCCTGAGTCAATTTTGCACCCTTACCACTGTCAGTACTTTCTCCTGCTTAACATGGAGGAGTACTGATTCATCAGTTGGGGCAGGATAGTGTGTGATAATCAGCTGGAGGTTTCCTTGGCCACATTTAGCCTGTAGCTATGAGACTTTATGGGATTGGAGTCAATGTTGAGGACGCCTGGGGCAACTCCCTCTGAACTCTATAACACTGTGCCATCACTTCTGCTGCATTGTTTTTGTCAGTGGGACAGGACATATTCAGGGATGATGTTGGTGACATCTGGGAAATTGTCAGTAGGGTATGATTCCAAGTCATATGTTAGGGTGTTGCTTGACTAGCTATGAGACAGCTCTTCGAATGTTGGCACTAATCTCCCAGATGTTACTCAAGAAAATTTTGCAGCATTGACAGGGCTGGTTTGCTGTTGCTGGTTCTGGTGTCTAGATAAATGCCAGGTAGTCTGCCTGGTTTCATTCCTTTGTTGAGACTTTGTAGTGGTGTGGTTCTGGAGTCACATGTAAGCCGGACCAGGTGAGGTTGGCAGGTTTCCTTCCCTGAACCAGAATGGGTTTTCCTGACAAATGTCAATGCTTACATGGTCATCAGTATCGTCTTAATTCCAGATTTTTTTTACTGAATTCAAATTGCACAATCTGGCTGGATTTGAATCTGGGTTCCCTGAACATTAGCTGAGTTCCTGGATGAATAGTCTACTGAGAATACCACAAAGCCATTGCCTCCTCCATATAAACCTCCAATTATATATAATTGGTTTAGCAAAATGGGACATTCTTCTTTCAGATCTTATATCATGACACAATTCTTTAAGCACATGTTCAGTGGTACCACTTACTAAGATAATTGTACAGTTTGCCCTTGTAGTCACATCCTCATCTCCCTGACCACTGACTGAATTTGAGTTAATCTCAGGGATGTGACTGCCTCCTGAACTATAGTTACCAGGTAACTCTCCCCTTCCCTGATCTGTCACAGTGTCCAAAGCTTAGACTCTGGCTCATCAACTCTGAGCGGAGTTCCTCAAGCAACCAACACTTAATACAGATGTGATCACTGGGAACCACAATAGGGCCCATCAGCTTCCACATCATGCAGGCACAACACAATGTCCGGCCCTGCATCTCTACTTAATTTACTTAGTTCCTAATTTGTTCCTTTTGAAATTTCCTACTGGTCTTTTAGTTTGTAATTGCTGTTACCCATGACAGAACTTACGATTTTCCTGTAATGTCCCTTTTCATTTTATGCTGGGTCCCTGATCTTGGGCTTCAGTCTATTCTGTTAAAAGAACAAAAACCTTACAAAGTATGAACTAAAAAAAGCGAGCAAAAAACACTTCTTCCCCTCTGCACTGAGTTTCCATGCTGTCTCCAAAATGCTTGAATTATACACTCAGGCTGTGTCTCACTCTAGTATGATCTCTCCTTCCTGACCATCCATGGATAAGAACATCATTCTAGTATGTTGAATATCAACCTTTGGAAAATCTCTGCAATTGTGATTCCAAGCAGACAGTTGAAGTAATAATGTCTACAGAGTGTGGTGAAGGTGTTTAGAAATTCGATTTTGATAGAATTTAACAGAATCCAGTGCTTGCATTCAGTTAATGAAGATTGTACTGTTTCTGGCTATCTAGGCTCTCATCTACAAATGACATTGGGTACATTTCTTATTGTACTCCCTTGTTTAAATGTGTTAAGATGATGTATACTTTCAATTGATGTATTTAGTTTGGTGACTGGCACCACAGCAGAGCATGACATGATCAGGTCTGTGACTGACAAAACAATTCACCGTTGAAATATTGCCCCATTCTCACTTCTTATCCCTTTTTCAGAAGGATGTAGGCTCCTTCGAGTTATGAACAAGCAGAAGGGGTTGGGATTTGCTTCATTGTATTATCCCATGCAGTGTTACATTTTTCCAGGCCTCTGAAGAGCTTTCAGAGTTGTCATTAAAATTATTTAATGGTTCCAGATTTGTTGGCTCCTCCCATTCTGAAAGTGAGGTTGAGACCTATACAGGCTACACGTTTGCTAAGACATGTTTGGGACTGGTTGTGAGTAACACAAATGTTCAGGATTTATTTTCCTTTGCATCTTAAAGTTGCTTGAAGCTGACCTTTGACTTAAAGTCTGATTCTTCCTGGACCTTGAAGTTGACAGATAAAAGTTACAGGATTTTTTTTCTTTGTCATTAAAGTTCATCAGACAAAGCATTGACTCTAGTGTTTGTGTCTAATTTAAAGTCTATGTAATTTTTTGGTAACAATGTTAACAATCCAATATTGATTTTCATTATCTATGATTTCTCCAAGAAAAGGAATTTCTTGTGTAAAGCTTTCTTTTAAGGTGCTTGTCTTGTGCTTCATCAAGTGATCTGCTGTTTTAAACCAACTATTGTTATTCAGCTGTGTCTTTCAGAAGTGTGCACGTGGCCTTCTCCCCATCTGTGAGCCTTGTTTGCACTATAGAGTCATAGAGATGTACAGCACAGAAACAGACCCTTCAATCCAACTCGTCCATGCTGACTAGATATCCTAAATTAATCTAGTCCCATTTGCCAGTATTTGGCCCATATCCCTTGAAACCCTTCGTATTCATATATCCATCCAGATACCTTTTAAATTTTGTAATTGTACCAGCATCCTCCACTACCTCTGGCAGCTCATTCCATACATACATGACCTTCTGCGAGAAAAAGTTGTTCCTTGCATAAACCTTGTAAAACTCTGGTTGGTACCTTTTCTGAATGCTTCCCATGTTCTGGAATTGGTATGCTTTCAGTTCTGCACCTTCCAGGGTGAATGGCTTGAAATGGCTTAAACCCTCTTTGCCCTTGCCCAGCCTGTATGAGGCCCACTATGTTCTGTAAGCTTCTTTAGTAGGACATGGTGGAGTTCATAGTTTAACTGAGTTGAAGGTTGTATTTCCTATGATACTGTCAGTGGTAGCTGCTGGCCTATCCTGATGGTTTCTGTTACAGTGATCTGTTTGCTGGACTGTCCCTGAGATGCTTTACTCACTGCTCACAGCTACTACTGGGGTTCTCCCCATCATTTGAGTCTGGTCACTATGTGGCGCCATTTATGGATATTAGTGGAGATTCTAAGAGCTTGAGAAAGCTGAGGGTTGATCACAAGACTCATGCAAATGTAATATTTACCGTCCGCAAACTATGTCTATCAGCTTGGAAGGTCAGGGCTTAGCTGGTGCCTTCTTCCATCAAATTTTAGTCCATGTGGTCTGACATCATCATGGCATAGCTGCTTACACACGTGCTCATTCTATAGTGACCTAATAAACGATCTCTATAGTGCCTAAAGTCAGTTTAGGAAGCGATGATGATATGTTTTTATGTAAACAGTATGTTCTGCATCTGCACCATTTGTGTAAATACATCTGACATACATTTACATATAATCCACTTTGCTGCATCCTCCAGACATATCTAGAGCAGATAGAGACCCCGCTAAAGTCACATAAACAATAAAGTTTGGAAACATTGCTTGCAAGTGAAAGCCATAGATATCCTCCTGTATTACATCTATTTTTTTGACTGAATTTACAGATATTTCAGAAGAGAATTTGTTTTCTGTAGCAAGTAAATCACAGAATCAAATGAAAGGGAAAATTTAGTTTTAGAAGGATTTCACTAATAACCAATGAAATGATATGATGTGTAAATGCTACCAGTTTACAGCTATTGGGTCATATGTGCATTTAAGCTCAAGTTAACATCAATAAGTGAGACAAAAAAAAATCAGATCTAAGGAGATCAGCAACCGGCTTTGCATCTTTTATATTAATTTTATATTCTGGAAATGACAAGTAGAAAGAAAACTGTACAAGGTTAATTCTTTACTCCCTCATTGTACCTCCTTGCCTCCAGTAATAAACATTAAGATATTTCCCAGAGGTGCACTTGTGGTGCAATGGTAACCTCCCTACATCTAGGCCAGAAGGTCTGGGTTCAAAACACACCTGCTCTAGAGGTTTATATACCATGTCTGAATGAATTGATTGAAAATACATATAATTAATTTATTCCCAGTATTTTTGGCTTGATCATTGACTTTTTTTAAATTCTAAATTTGCAACATCTGAACAAATAAAGGAGGGTACGATTAGTGAACTTTAAACTTAATTTACCTAGTCCTGTTTTTGTTCTGTTTTCTCCTTTGTACCATAGCCTACAATGTTCAACAGTCATGCTTTGCTAAGGATGAATGTGTTGACTTGATTGTTCCCTGATTATCTTGAAGCCTGTCAAGCTATAAGGCTCTCCCCCTTCCTTGCTCTTTCTTCCTAATAGCCATGAACAGTCTAGTCAATATTATTTTACTTGTCTCCCCACAGTGCGCATTCTCCTCTGATCATTTTAGACTGGTTTGACCGTAAACGTCAGGAGGGAGGTTAAGATCTGAAAGTTCAGCCAAATGTTATCAACCATGGAGATGTTGCTAACAGGAAGGCTGTACTGTCCCAAGACTATAGAGTTTGTAATAGCTTAGTATTAATGATAAAATCAACAGCTGTCACTGCCCAGGCAGCTGTGGCAGCCTGTAAATCCAAACACCTGTATTAAATCAAGCTTTGATTGTTATCCCTTCTCTTTGTGTCAATTTAATTTGTTCAGGGCACTGTCAGAACGCGCACATCAGTTATAAAAGATCTGAAGTTAAACAATTATTTTGAAAGTTTGACCCAATTTGAAAGCTTTTGAAGAATGTAATTTTACACTGTAGATTATGTTGGCCAAATAGGTTATGTTGATGACATTCTTAGTGCTTGTTTGTTAAATCTCTAGATTTATCTCCGCAGTAGCACAAGGGCAGCATGATAGATTCAAATAAAAGGCTACACTGCATGCTGGGGGAATGCTCATTGCTCTTTATGTGTTCCTGGTCCTGAATGTAAATGATCAACAATTAAATTTACATACTTTTCTTTTGAGGTGATTATTCTGCCTCTTAAAAAGTTTAATTTCCAAAGAACTTTAACTAACTACAACTCTTTTATTCTGATCCGCTGACAATTTTCAAAGCTGGAAATTGTGACTCATTCATCTCCAGTGCACCTCAAGATGAGTTACTACTCTTGCAGTTATAGGAAAGTTGCTTTATCTACTGAGTACTGGGACGTTGCTAATACAAACATGGAAAGCGTGTTTGCGATCTCATCACAAATAGCAAAACAGAGGAAATTCTTCCCATAACAACGTATCTGTCGTTTTGTTACAGAAAGCTACTATGTAGGGTCTTGTGTTTATTTCAGTGGATGAAAGGTAGAAGAGAAGGTTAATCCAAACTCATTTACAAATACATTCCTGGGGCTTTGCTATATAATAGGACTAGCAGAGTTCTCTATAGAGCTGAAATAACTCCATAACCTTTGATAATATTTGTATTATACTCAAAGACTTAAATAAGTGTATAATTACAAATGTTTTCATTTTTAGTTTGTAATTCATCCCCAAACCACTTTGCTATACTGCTGAATGTCACATAGTCATATAATCAAAAAGTCATAGAGTTATACAACATGGAAACAGACCCTTTGGTCCAACCAGTCCATGCTGAACACAAATCCAATCTGAACTAGTCCTACCTGCCTGCTTCTGGCCCATTTCCCTCTGGCCCATTTCCTGTTCATGTACTTGTCCAAAAGACTTTTAAATGTTGTAATTGTACCTACACCTACCATTCCACATGTTAACTACCCTCTGTATAAAAAATTAGCTCCTCTTATCTTTTTTAAATCTCTCTCCTCTCACCTTAAAAATGTGCCCCCGAGGCTTGAAATCTCCTATTCTCTGGAAAAGTCAACTACCATTAACTTTAACTGTACTCCTCCTTGTTTTATGAAATTCTATAAGGTTGCCTCTCAATCTTCTATGCTCTAGTGACAAAAGTCCCAGCCTATCCAGTCTATTTTTATAACTCAAACCTTCCATGCCCAGCAACAGCCTGGTAAATCTCTTCTAAACATTACCCAGCTTAATAATATCCTTCCAATAACTGGGCAACCAGAACTGGACACAATATTCCAGAAGAGGTCTCATCAATGTCCTGTACAACCTCAACATGACTTCCCAACTCCTATACTCAAAGGACTGAGCAATGAAGGCAAGTGTGCCAAATGCCTTTTTACCACCCTGTCTATTTGTGATGCAAAATTCAAAGAGTTATGTTCATGAACCCCAAGGTCCCTCTGTTCTACAGCACTACCCAAGGCCCTACCATTAATTGTATAAGCCCTACCCTTGTTTGTTGTACTAAAATGCAATACCTCAAATTTATCCAAATTGAACTCCATCAGCCCTCTTTCAGTCTATTGACCCATTTGATTAAGATCCCTTTGTAATCTTAGAAAACCTTCTCCACTGTCTTCCATGCAACCAATATTGGTGTCATCCACAAACGTACTGACCATGCCTTCTAGATTCTCATCCAAATCATTTATATAATTGACAACGAAAAGAGGATGAGAACCACTCCCTGTGAAACGCCGCTAGTGACGGGCCTCCAGTCTGGAAGGTAGCCCTCCTCCACCACTCAGTCTCCTGCTGTTAAGCCAATTTCATATCCAATTAGCAAGGTCACCCTGAAACCCATGTGACCTAACTTTACTAATAAGTCCATCATGTGGAACTTTATCTTTTGAACATCACAGTGGTAATTTAGTAAAGTTGCCTTGGTCTCTCAGGATGGTAGGGCAATAATGTCATTAGAGAGAGAGAGAGAGAGAGGTGATTGGTGGTAGTTTAACCTGGGAGTCACTGCACCTCAGGTGAGGGGTGACATTGGCAACACAGATAATTGCAGAGGTCCTCCAAAAATACTTCACTTAGAATTAGCATTAGCCATTACACTCCTATATTGTCAGAAAATCATTGTGGCTATGTCATGTTAATGTGAGACATCATTTATTTAATTCCATTGCTTGATTTAGTGCATGGGACTTTCTTGGATTGAAATAGTTTTAAAATAGGACCTAAAATGCTGATCTAAAATGGCCATGGCAATCCCTTGGCCACACAGTTTGAACAGGTGTAATGAAAACAATGTGGAATAGACAAAAGACACTGAACTGAAATTAACATTTCATCCACAGGTAAGGAAACCACACCTCCCAGGGAGGTGTAAAAGACTTTGTCTCCTATTTTTATCAACATATTTGATCAGTATGTTTGCATGTTGGAGCTGAAAACATCATTTGTAATTTCAAGCTTGAAACAATGAACTCAGACACAGGAATACACAAACCAGCTTGCATTTCAAAAAATTGTTTTTGACAGAGAGGGGAGATTGAGTTTTAACTGCTGAACTGAGAGGTCAGGGAAAATTCTCTCTGTGCCTTTAAGGGGAAAAAAACTCATCTGGTGACAATACTGATTGAAAAGAATTATCAGAACACAAAAAATGCAAAATGTAACAATAATATTCACTATTGCTGATATTCTGAGAAGTCAACTAACCAGAGGTTAAACACTTATGCCTCAAGAATACCCAAAATATATTGTAACTGGGGAATGGTATGCCAAAAAAAACTTTAAAACTTTGTTGTGACAAACTGGGGAGAATCAGAAGAAGGGAATAGATTCACTCTTCCTCATTTGGCCTGAACACTGTTTAGAGGATGAAAACAGTATTTGTAAACAAAATATATATTTAATGATTAGTCATGGAAAGGAATACAGCTCATCGTCTCATTCTCAACCAAAAACAGGAGTTGCTGGAAAAGCTCAGCAAGTCTGGAAGCAGCTGTAAAGAGAAAGAGCACAGCAGGTCAGGCAGCATCCAAGGAGCAGGAGAATTGACATTTCGGGCATAAGCCCTTCATCAGGAATGTCCTGAAGAAGGGCTTATGCCCGAAACGTCGATTCTCCTGCTCCTTGGATGCTGCCTGACCTGCTGCGCTTTTCCAGCAACACATTTTTCAGCTCTGATCTCCAGCATCTGCAGTCCTCACTTTCTCCTGTAAAGAGAAAGCCAAGTTTATGTTTCGGGTCCAGTGTCCCTTTCTCAGAAGATCCTTCTGAAGAAGGGTCACTGGACCTGAAACATTAACTCTGATTTCTCTTCATAGATGCTGCCAGACCTGCTGAGCTTTGCCAGCAACTCCTGTTTTTGGTTCGGATTTACAGCATCCACAGTTCTTTTGGTTTTAATTTAATCATCTCACTTGTCAGCATTTGGTTGGGTAAATCTACTTAATATTAAACTTTAACCACTCATCAATGGTTCATAACTCAGACCTCTTTAGGGACATTCATATCATCATTTGTGCATGGCTAGGCTGCTTCCTCCCTTGAGATGGAGCACCGCAGGGTCATCAACGTTCCATCCAGCAAATCAGTTTAGATCTGACAAAATATACCTAATGAGTATAGATAAGTTCAACTGACAGTCATAGCTGGGATTCAGCCTCAAAACCTATTTGATAGGGGTGCAGTGCTCAACTAATAAACTCCTTCCTTATCACCTCAAAAAAACATTGAAAGCTGTTGAAAATCAACACACCCACATCTCAGCCTGCTTGAATTGACTTATTTTATTAAATGTATTTTTGGAGTAAATGCTGCCCATCCTCTTCTTAAAATGTGTGATTCAAAAATATGGAAATAACTTTGCAGACTATATGATATGGAGAAGGAAGTGTGACATTATGAGAAGGTTAGCGTAACTATTCAGCTGACTGTTTTGATTTATACATATGAGACATTAACAGAAGAATATCATCTCTCACTCCTACAATTTGCAGACATCTGGATCATCTTTACAAGGGCCACAGTGTGACAGATACCTAAATAACCAGCTTTGGGAAATAAAATGAAATGTGCTTTATTGGTTCTTCCTTGAGGGGTGATCAAAAGAGGATTAAATAAAACCTTAACCCTTTACAGAAGAAAATTTATGAAGTTGCTGAAACAATTAACAATACATCGGTGTGTACATATTTTGAGTTCATAGAAAATTCACGAGAAGTGGAACATATAACCTTCACAATTGTCAAAATGTGAAGGTGGCATTTTTTTCTTAATGGGAAAAGGCGTAGCTGAACTTTCTGCATCATGACATTGACCTATGGGTGACATTATGACACCATTAGTTCAATGGAACTGATGAGATGTTGATTCACATTGTTACCAATAGGAGGAACACCTTTTTACATGATATAATTGTTGATATTTACAGTGGTTGTATTCTGTAACACTGATTTCAACCCAAGCTTCATCATCACTTGGAGATGCCGGTGTTGGACTGGGGTGTACAAAGTTACAAATCACACAACACCAGGTTATAGTCCAACAGATTTAATTGGAAGCACTAGCTTTCAGAGCACTGCTCCTTCATCAGGTGGTTGTGTACTAGTGCTTCCAATTAAACCTGTTGGACTATAACCTGGTGTTGTGTGATTTTTAACCTTGATCATCACTGTTCTTTCTGAGCCAAGCAATGTCAGTTGCTGTGAATTCTGAAATAGCACTCCTCATCGCTGGGTATAATATCTTAATATGACTTTTGCAAATGTGCTGTGGGCCAAAGCTACCTCATGATACCTCCATGAGCAGGTGAAGGAGGGCTGATTCAACTCTCATCTTTGCAATCGCTTTTCGGTTGGCTTCAAAAAATATATTCAGAACAAAACTACCACACTTTAAGTGAAATGCAATAAAATTAATGAGCCAATTATATTTTCTTGAGTCATGAAAGAGCAGTTGCATTACTTACTAAACCTGAAAAAAGGGCAAGTGCACACACACATAAATACAGGGATAAGGTTAAAAAGAGAGAGTGGCCAGTGCAGATAGGAAGAGTAAAGGCCACAGAATTTAAAAGCCCTCAGAGGGTTAGATTTTTAACATAGATTACTATTGTTTAATTGTTGATTGATACTGCACCCACTTTGAGAGTGAGAGTATGGTATGGGATGACTTCAGACATTTCTGGAGGGAAAGATGCATTCTACGCATCAGTTTTTCAAGAAATCATGCTTGTATTAGAGGCAGCAAGGTGTACAATGGACAACTTACATGTCTGCTTTGCCTCACAGTGCACTGGTCTGTCAGGAACAGATGTACAAAACTCTGCATCCTGCAGGTCCAACACTGTCCTGTACGATGCTGAAACATTTCAGGACAACTCAGCGTCATGTGCACTCTGAAATATTGAAAGGTGACCGATAATGGAAATGTCAAAAGGAGATTCCTCAGGATTCCTCTCCAGTGACTGGCTCTCACGAGGGACATCACTGCACAATACTTGGATATAATATGACTTAAGAGCTACATAACATTAGTGCCAAGTGATGTTAACTCACTTTCTCACTGACTGTCCCTTTTTCCCTAACATTCCCCAAGGCAGTGATGTGTAGGTATTTAAAAGTAGGATCACTCACGTACAATCAATTAGATGGAAATTGAAACAATTATTCAGAAACCAAAAAATAAGTTAAGGACTGCAAAACTAATGAGGTCCAAGTGTCCTTCCCACGACGCAGGGGCTGCTTGTCAGATTACCAACAGACTCTTAAATAATTGGAGGAAGTTGAAACTGAACTAATTCACTCTGGAAGCAGGTTTTGATTAGATTCTGTCTCATGCGCGATGATGTTTTCTCAGTTATGCTCTCCTGGATGTCCCTCATTATCATCCTCAGAAAATTGTTGTCAATCCCGCATTTCCTCAATGTGTTGACTCCAGTTGTGAAGGTACAATATGCCAGAATGATGCAGCACATCTTTTGGGAACTATGCCATAAGGCTGTGCTAACATCCATGCATCAAAACCTCAACTTAATGAGGCCGATGGTTTGTTCTATTATAGCCCTTGTAGATATATGAACAGTGTTGCATTTTTGTTCTGCATCAGCCAGAGAGTTTTGTGAAGTTGTTACCAGCTGTGTGTTGCAGGGGTGGGTATCCTTTGGTTCGCAGCAATTACCTTGTATGGCCTGTGGCTTGGAGAGAGGTAGGATTCTGGGAGCTCTCTAATATTTAAGGGTTATGGCAGTCTCCAGGATTTCTGGCATAGATGGCACAGATCCCCAGCACTTGACTTTGATGGCCACATGTTATTTGAATATTTAAGGAGTTTAAGAGAATGAGCTCTGTATGTTGGCAATGGGGCACTCTCAAAGCAACATGTGCGCAGTTAAAGTATCCTGCACTGGGAAGCTAGCAATCCTGGAGAATGTCTCTGCTTGTGGTGTCTGTCTCTCCTTATCACAGAGATAGTCAAAAATCACACAACACCGGGTTACAGTCCAACAGGTTTATTTGAAACCACAAGCTTTGGGAGTTTCGAAAGCCTGCAGTTTAAAGTGAGCCTGTTGGATTATAACCTGGTGTCGTGTGAGTTTTGACTTTGTCCACCCCAGTCCAGCACTGGCTACTCCATGTTATAACAGAGAAAGCAATGAACAGCTGTGATCTGCTGTGATCTGCAAAAAACAATATCAGTAACTTCCAGGATGCATTTGTGATTCGAGAAATGGGTTATGCCACGATTGCTCGTTGAAACAATTAGCTGGTAAAATAAATTTGGTTGCAAGCAAAAAATGCTGGACAACACAGCTGGTCAGGTAGCATCCATGGAGAGAAAGCAGGGTAACGTTTCAAGTCTAGATGACTTTTCATTAAAACGGATATCAACTCTGATAAAGAGTCACTTAGACTCGAAATGTTACCCTGCTTTTTCTCCATGGATGCTGCCTGACCTGCTGTGTTTTCCAGCATTTTTTTGTTTCCAGTACAGGTTCCAGCATCTGCAGTAACTTGCTCCTTCTTGGCTATACCCTTGATGGCCAGTGGGATGAGATTGCTTCCCCACCCTTCTGTAAGGGTGGGGAAGCAATCTCATCCCACTGGCCATCAAAAGTACATTACATGACCAATCTTCACATGTAGCATTGTATAAAAATGTAAAGCTTAATTGGCATAAAAGAATGATAAGATAACAAACAGTTTTAGTTCAGAAATGACGATTATCACAGAAAAGAGATCCTCATCTTGTCTATCCAGCAGGAAAGCCACAACAACATGGCAGTATTCCAATTGTTTTCTTAAAAGTGTACATCATTAGTCTAAATGTGTCCAAAAATACAATTAATTTAAGTGTGTCTTAAGTGTATGTACATACAAACATTTGCATAATGATTTAACTTATCCTCACATTGCACAAATGCATCAAGCAACCCATCAAAGTTTATTGCTAAAATCATAAATGTTTAGAAAGTAATTGTGCACTTTGCTATTTGGCCAATATTTTGTCATAAAAGTAACCATTATTGAGTTGTTTGGACATCATGGTATAGACTGCAATATATACCATTGCAGTGTTCTTGAACAATGTGAACGGGAACTGTGATCTGTATGTCACACAAATACGTGAAGCACAAATAAATAACAAAAAGGTTTCTTAAGTAACAGCATGCTGCCTTTGGTATTCCAGGCATAGTTAAGTTTGCAAATTCATGTATTTAGCAATGGCGTATCCATTCTGCACTTTAACATCATGTAACTATATTAGTGCTGAACCCTCCAGTAATTAATAGCATTTAGGCCCCAGAGTAGTCAGGTCTGATCAAGTAGACACAAAAGTAATTTAACATGCAATCACATGTTCTGAAAGGGCTTTTGAGAGCAGACTGTTTGAGGATGGACATATGGAGGCATCTTCATTGGATTGTTAGCCACCTTAGAGTAGTTAACAGTCAGATCAATACAGCTCCTAGAGCTATGATAAAATGGGTTCGACAAGCTCCTCTGTGACTGAGAACAGAGTATACACATTGATTTCTGAGCCTGATGTAACCCATTTACCTATTCAGCTTTTCCTCTAAAGAAGGTGTAAGGCTATAAGGACTCTAGGGAGCAATACTGTCTGTAAGTGGGTTAGCACATACTTTAACATGTCTTATTCTGTTTTATAGTTATTATTGAGATACATATGGTAGATTTTTTTGGTTGTGGATTTTGTTTTAACTGGTATTAAGAAAGGAATGAGAATCTCCTCTTTAAATTATTTTTAGTTTGGATTTCACACAGTTTTGTGTTTTTTTATTGCAATAATGCCATATACATAATTTTGGCCCATATGGAAAAGGACAAATGTCTTAAAGTACATTTGATTGAGTTTTATCTCTTTATCTTCCCTTTATCATAGACGTAACACATAACAATGTTGCTGCACTATGTGCAGTATTTACCAGAAACAATAGCCACTGTCTGTGAAAGGACAATGGACATCTGGAAGGAAGTTCTGAGTAGTTAGCGAAATGAAGAAAGAAGTTCTGTCAAGAGACCGAATGCATAGAATTGCGAAAAGTTGATTCTAGTGGATAGGGTGTAGAGTTCACCCCACAAATATTTGACATTTTTTCATCCTTTACTGCAAATATCAGCTTTTATTAATCCAGATCACACTCTTTACCTTTTCAAGTGAATCTGGCAAATACATTCATCTCTGTTGTAAGATAGGACTACACATTTTCTGGAGTTCTATATGGTAAGATGACTGTCGGCAAGGAAAATCAGAATTTCTTGGATTTGATAAAGTAAAGTTTTATCTATAGATACCTTTAAATATAACTGTTTTTTTTATATTTCGGACATTAACGTATAATAATTGGTTTAGCCAACCATTTAAAAACCTCTCCTGGAGTTAATAGAACAAAGTCAAGGGAGGTGTTAGGTGTCAGCTGAGCTGATATTACACTTTTCACAGTCATCAAAAATCAACATTACCTTCAAAAGGTGGTGGCAGCTCTTTTCCTGTTGTTTAGTTATGTAATTTCCAGAGTAGTTAAGTAATTAGATTTCTCTTCTAAAGATACATCTCGTCAAGTATTTAAATCCTACATTCTTAGTTTAATTTATTGTGTACTTCCTGTAAGTTGATAGCAAGTCATTTATATAATAAAGGGTTCTTGTTACTGTAATATAAAATGTGACTGAGGTATCTGTGGAGAAACATTTGTCACAAGCTCTCTCACTCAAAAAAAAACAGTTGAGGTTAAATCAAGTGAAAAATTCTAAACTGAGATTAATTTTTGTTGGGTAAGGACATTAGGGATATGCTTCAAAGACAGGTAAATCCAGTTAATTGAAGTTGAGCCATGATCTAATTGCATGAAAAAGCATGCTTAGGGGTCTGAAGGGCCATCCTGTCCCTATCTGTTTTATTCTGCCGTATTCATTCTCTTTTTCTCATCATCTAACTGAGTAGTTTCTACTTTTGTTATTTAGTGGCCATATTAAACAAAACTTATTAATTTTCCTTTTCCATAAATTTCACCAAAATAAAATCTGACCAATCAGTACTCTGTGCAAAAGAAATTGAGAAATAAAACCAACATGGCAAGTTTTCATCCACATCACTTCTTCCATTCTCTGCATGAGCACAGGTCAAACCCCAAAGCACCAAGAGGACATTGAGAAAGAGTCCAAATCCATCTTAGCTGGGACCACTTGCTGTCAGCATCAATTTGATTCACAGCAACCATCCAGCCAAATGCCTTTCTCCCAGGGAATCAGAGCTATGGTGGCAATTTGCAATTTTTACATGAATGTTGCAACCTGGAGCAGTGGATAGTGATGGCAGAAGCCCTAATCTCTGTCCACCCATGGCTGACCAGGAATCATTTCTGCCTTTCTCCCAACCATTGCCATATGTAGGAAGGATTTGCAAGTAGGTACTGAATTTGCTTGACATTTTATGAAAGAAACTGGACGTACAGCCATTGGTTCAGAAGCTGGCGTGTTACCCATTGTGCCACAAGATCTCTTCCACATCTCACTATGGTGTCCTAATGTTGCACTTTTACGTTAAATCCATCCATCCCAAATATTATCCTACTCATTGAAAATGATACAATTGGAATAGGGATAAGTAGGTCAAGTGGTCCCTAATTGCCCAGGACCCAATGATCAAGGGGTAATTGCTATGCCTTAGCAAAAAGAAGTATATCAGCCACCAGCCTAGCTAAGCGGAGCATGAGAGCAGCCAGATCCCCACCTCAATAAATTACTCAAGGCCAGCAGTCTACTATGGTTCCCGCACAGACAGGCTGTTAGGTTTCCAGAGAATGAAGAGTCTGATCATCTGATTGTGGACATTGTAAACAACTAGGCATGCCTCATTATAATCCTCCCTTCTGTCAAGATCCTAGTCTGCTAGGCTGAGTTGGATCCTATTGATCTGCAGATTCTAACCACCCACTGCTCTCAACCTCCAAGGTTTCGAATGCTCCAGTTTCAAATCAGTTTGTCAAATCTCCTGTCATGTCACTGCTTTCGTTTCTGAAAAGCTGAGCCAACAAATGCCAGAATGCAACATATTGCTTCAGCATATGTCTTCATTTTACACCCAATACATTAATCTTTCCAAAAACAAAATAAAAGCAGCTGACTCATCAGCAATTAGCCCAGAAGGGAAGCCAAGAGATGCCTGGCCGTTGGACCACACAGAGTTCCTCCTTCCATCCCTGCTCCGACGTAATGCCTACATTTGTGCAGCTCCTTACTAGGCACAACCCAAAGGAGGACCAGGCAGGGGAGATTTCTGCTAGCATCTAAAAGTTGAGATTTTGGTTAGATTTTTTCATTAGTTTCAATGGAAGTGATCTGTAACACCAAAGTCACAGCCAGTTAGTATTGAAAATCAACTTTGTACATATCATAGTGGATATATTCTGGGACCTCTGCACAGGATTTAATCAAAAGTCAGAAATCACCCCCTGGTCTACCCATGGACAATGCCAAAGAATACTTAAAGCTATTTAAAAATTGTTAATATTACATAATCGCAATGGACTTATAAAAAATATCAATTTATACAATTTCTTCTCATACAGATATATATATTTGTAATCATTCTCTTTTATGGGTCCAAAGACAAAATAATAACAATACTCATTGAACAATCTCATATTGTTTGTACAGAACAACCTCAAATTTGTGCAAAATGTATCCTTCAATTTTTAATAAGCTAGGCAGTAAGTTCAGTATATGGCACACAAAATAGTTTCCTCTGCTGGATTCTGCTGTTAACCTTAGGAAACATAGCATCACAAAGCTACTGATAGGTAGTCATTAGCCACAGATACACTGTAATCCATGGTAATCTGATGTACATGCTAATTACAATACAACATTACTCGCGTGCAAAGTGAGTTTCTCTATTCATGTATTACTTAAAGGCCACAATTATCACAGTGAGAATGGGGGTGGCTCTTCATTAAAAATAAATTTTATGACAAAACCATAATTACTTGTATCTTCATTGGCTTTGATAACAGTACCTATTGTATAATTTTGTACTTTATTTTGGTCTGTGGAGTTTCCTAATTATGTGGTATTCAGTTCAATGACCTCAAGTCTCAGCCTATGATCATGAAATTGAAACACCGAGGGAATCCATAATAAAATGCAATGTCCCCTTTTTATAGTCATAGATCCATTTAACCACAAGTTAGTCTTGTATCAACCTTTTCTGGGGGATTGTTTTGATTTTGTTGACTGAAGGTTATCTTGTCCTTGAAGCAGTTTTTGAAAATAACGTGTTTGTACTCTCGGTCTGTCACACTGACAGTTGGGACATACTGCAGCTCCTTTCAAGATACTTTACAAGAATACGTTGGCTCTTTAATGACTTGTACAGGCAAGTTACAAAATAAAAGTTGGTGGACGAAATTTTGTTTTTTTCTGTTAGTTGGGTCTAATGTTAGTACTGATTCGGAGCTAATTTTCAGTAGATTATAGTCAGTGGTAAATTTTAAAGCTGTGTGCCACCACAATATTGTCAAAATTATTGCTTAAATGCCCTCTAGCACATTTTCTATTTGTTCTATTACTAATCAATTGGATGTGGAAACCAAATGTTGTATTTCCAAGTTTATAGATAACATGAGACTAGGTGAGTATAATTGATGTGAGGCAGATGCAGAGTCCTCAAGGGGATTTGAATAGGCTGAGTGAGTGAAAACATTAAAGTTGGAATATAATGTTGATAAGTTTGAAGTTATCCACTTTGGTGGTAGGAATAAAGATGCAGAGGTATTTCTTAAATGGTGAGAGATTGGAAAATAATGTCCAAAGGGACTTGTGTGTTCTTAAGTCACTAAATCCAGGTTCAGCAACCATTGAGGTGGCAAGAGTTATGTTGATCCGCATTTCAAAAAATAATTTGAGTAATGAGTAAAGATGCCTTGCTTTAATTGTATAGAACCTTGGTGACACACACTACACAATCAGTACTGTGAGGTTTTGGTCCACTCACTTATGGAAGGATATACATTCCTTAGATAGAGACCAGCGGAGGTTCACCAGATTGATTCCAGGGATGGCAGAACTGTTCTGGGATGAGATTAATGAGATTAGGCCTATATTCATTAGGGTTTACAAGAATGAGGGGTGACAGATAAGTTCTTGATTAGTAAGAGGATCAAGGGTTACGGGGAGAAGACAGGGGAATGGAGTTGAGTAACAGATCCGCCATGATTGAATGGTGGAGAAAATTCAATGGGCTGAATGGCCTAAATCTACTCCTATATCTTATCTCAGTGAAACTTATAAAATTACTCCAAGACTTTACAAGGTAGATACAGAAAAGATGTTTCCCCTGGTTTGGGGATGGGTATGGGGTGGGGGGAGGAGACAATTTGAGAATCAGAAGACATGGCCTCAGGATAAGATGCAATCTTTTTAAGATTGAGATAAGAAGGAATTTCTTCACTTAAAAGCAGAGTCTTTGGAAAATTTACCCTAGATCGTTGTGGAAGCTCAGGCTTTGAGTATGCTGTTGACAGATGTTGATAATTTTCTGGAGGCATAGGACATCATGAATATTTGGATAATGTTTGAAAATGGGTTTAAGGGTTTTAATGGGTTAAGGGTTTTAAGTTTTAATGGGTTTAAGGATTAGTCATGATCTAAAAGTAGCAGAACAGGCTCAAGGAGCTGAATTCTCTCCTCCTGCTCTTATGTTTCTATGTTCTTATGTTCTGCCAATACGTTTTCTGTTGAAGTTCTGGGAAATAGATATGATGCTTTAGGGTATACGTTTAGTCCATTTGCCTATGTTTTCCTGTGGCTTCCACAGACTTCCAGGAAGCCTCAGTAACTGTGAGTAAAAAAAAATGTACAGTCTGCATTAATGAGAGATGTACTTACAGAGAACAATATAAGGTACAATAAATTAAAGTGTTTACAGAAACCCACTAGCATTAAATCACAGTCACTCATAGCCAAGAGCAATCTACTACAGATCACAAACTGCCAGCAGAAACAAGGACAGCTGATACTCCAATGTGCAGAATAGAACTCCAAGTTTTGTGATAATGCAAACTTTGGGAGCAGTAGTGGAGACTCCAGTTTAATCACAAATTCATGCCATTCAACAACATTCATAAGGGAAAAATCAACCTTTAAAAGAGGAAACGGGAAAAACATCAATGACTTGCCCAGGTCAGATGCACTCTGCAAACCAGTAGCAATGTCAACAACAGTCAAGCAGTCACTACTGCATACTGTAGTTAGGGAGGGAATGCTATGATTTTGACCCAGTAACAGTGAAAGAGACATAGAGTCAGAGAGGTCTACTGCACAGAAAAAGGCCCCTTTGCTCATCAGGTTTGTGCCAGTCAAAAACATCCCTGTAACTATTCCAATCCCATTTTCCAGCACTTGGCCCATACCCTTGTATGCCTTGGCTTTGCAAGTGTACATCTAACTGCTTCTTAACTGTCATAAGGGCTTTTGCCTCCATCACCCTTTTAGAAGTGAGTTTCAGATTCCCATCACCCTCTGGGTGAAAAGAAAATTCTTGCGCCCCCTCTAAATCACCTACTACTTATTTTAAAACTATACCCTCTGCCACTGATCCCTCTACCAAGGGGAAAAGTTCCTTACCATCTTCTCTATCTACATCCCTCATAATTTTCTATATCTCAATCATATCCCCCCTCAGTCTCCTCTGATCCAAGGAGAACAACCCCAGTTTTCCAATCTCTCCTCATAACTAAAATTCTCCAGTCCAGGAAACATCCTGATCAATCTCCTCTGCACTTTCTCCAGTGAAAGACATCCCTTGGATAATGTGAATTCCAGAACTACACACAATATGCTAGCTGTGGCCTAACCAACCTTTTATACAGTTCCAGAATAGAATGGTCATATAATTCCAAATATGTAAGCTGTGTGACATGGAGAGACTTTTGCAAATAGTGGTGTTCCCTTTGGCTTCCCTTCCCTTTCTGGATGGTAGAGTTTGTGAGTTTGGAAGGTTACCTTTGAGAAACTCTAGTGAATTACTGCAGTACATCTATAGAGAGCACACACTGCTGCCACTATACTTTGATTGTGACATAGAAAATGTTGAGGGTGGTGGCTGGAGTACCAATCAAACCAGGTGCTTCTGACTGAAGCTGCATGCAAATACTTCCTGAAGAAGGGCTCATGCCTGAAACGTCAATTCTCCAGCTCCTTGGATGCTGCCTGACCTGCTGCGCTTTTCCAGCAACACATTTTCAGCTGCAAATACTTCAGCCTTGTTTTTTGCAGTGTTATTCTGGGCTCCTCGATAGTTCAGATTGAAATGTAATCACTCACTAATATCTGACCTAGTCTGTCATAGGCATGTGCATGAGGCACACATTCCTTAGGCAGATGTCTTAAGCAACACTTCAACCACGTTATTGTGTTGAACATACTGCTGTGTCATACACTTGAAGCATAGTGTCAGAAGTGGTGCGTGTCCAGAGCTGAAATAAAAAACACAGCTGCAGAGCAGAGAATTGTCACAGAGAAAAAGAAAAAAGAAATCCGAGATCACATTAAGGTCACTGCTTAACAGATTATGGCTGCAGCCTTCTTCTCACCAGGTTCCATTCAAATTACTTGGGCTATGAGACAGAAGTGGAAACTTCTCCATGAACAATGGGGGACTCACGCAATAGCAATGGATTTGTTGGAAAGCTGGGATTAAGCATCAACCCTAAGTATTTGAATAAAGCCCTGAAGAGATCTCACTACCCCCATGCCCATCAGGAAAGGAGGTATGCTACAACATGCAAAAGACAAAGATCTTCCCACCCTAGATGTGAAGGATGAATACTGGCAAGTGAAGCTGGTTTAAGACACCAACTTTTAGTTACATTCTGGACACCCTTTCGGAGTTTCAGAAGCTTGGACCTTTTGGTTGGCATTTCCGTTTCTCCAGAAGAATATCAATGCAGACGTCATGACAGAGTGAATGATCTTTTGGAGTGGATGTTATTGTGGCTGAGCTGCTGATGTTTGCATGAGGAAACAGCCATTGCTGACCACAAACACAAGTGCAACTGCTCGACAGAAGTCACCAGTGGAATCCGAAAAAGAAAAAAAAAATTACGATTCAATCTGTCCAAAGACAATACACAGGCCATACACTGACAGAAAAAGATTAGATTCCCTACAGTGTGGAAACAGGCCCTTTGGCTCAACAAGTCCACACTGACCCTCTGAAGAGTAACCCACCCAGTCCCATTTCTCTCTGACTAATGCACCTAACACTACATGCAATTTAGCATGGCCAATTCACCTGACCTGGACATCTTTGGACTGTGGGAGGAAACTGGAGCACTCAGAGGAAACCCACGCAGACATGGGGAGAATGTGCAAACTCCACACAGACAGTTGCCTGAGGCTGGAATCAAACCTGGGACCCTGGTGCTATGAGGCAGCAGTTCTAACCACTGAGCAATGATTTGTTGGATTTGCCAACTATTTGTAGTGGTATTAGGGCAGAAAACAAAGAGCAACATTCACTAAAATCAAGTCACTAGTGATGGCAGTGCCAACTAAAACACTACAGAATAAATGATGAATTTGTTCTGCAGTGTGAAGCCAGTGTGACAGGACCTGGGGGAATCCTAATACAGTGAGGTCAACGGGTTGCACTTGCAACCATTGCACTGGCACAAACAGAAAGATATTTTGTCCAGATTGAGAAAGAATGTTGTCTATTGTTTTTGCTTGTGAATCTTTCTGTCAGTACTCACTTGGCAGAGACAAAGTATCCATCAAGTCTGACCACAAACTATTTCAAAGCATTCCCTTTACTCCACTATTATCTGTTCGAAAGTATCTGAAAATATTATTACTCCAGTTACAGAGTTTGCATCTGGATGTGACACTCAAGCCTGGAAAGCAGACGTGTATTTCAGATATGCTGTCGAGAGCAGCTCTCCTGACAAAGAAAATGCAGAATATAAATCTCCAACCATTGAAATGAATGGTGATAAGGAAAAGGCCAGAGACCATCAAGGGCATGCCAGTTGCATATTGGTCATATAGAGATGAACTTACAGCCCAAGATCTCATATTGAATAAAAGAAATTGCTTAGTTATCCCTAATAAGTTAAGAGGAGAGATGCTAAAACACATCTTTGCAAACCAACAAGGAATTGAATCAAGTCTTAGGAATGAAGAGATGTACTCATCTGGCCAAACATGAGCACAAAATCGAAGACAACAGCAATCAGTGCAGTATTTGTCAGTGTTAGAGTGTAGCTCTGGAAAAGCACAGCCGGTCAGGCAGCATCCGAGGAGCAGGAGAAGGTGGAGCGGATAGGTGAGAAGGAAGATGGACAGGTAGGACAGTTCAAGAGGGCGGTGCCGAGTTGGAGGGTTGGATCTGGGATATGGTGGGGAGAGGGGAAATGAAGAAACTGATGAAATCAATATTGATTCTGTGTGGTTGGAGGGTCCTAAGGCGGAAGATGAGGTGTTCTTCCTCCAGGCGTCGGGTGTCTAGGGTTTGGAGGTGGAGGAGGCCCAGGACTTGCATGTCCTTGGTGGAGTGGGAAAGGGAATTCAAGTGATTGGCCACAGTACGGTGGAGTTGTTTAGTATGTGTGTCCTGGAGATGTCTTGTTACAATTGTACAAGTCCTTGGTGTGACCACACCAGGAATGTTATCTGAGGGAGGATGTCCTTGCTATAGAGAGTGCAGCAAAGATTTACCAGACCAATTCCTGGGATGGCAGGACTAATGTATGAATTCGTTTTGATTGTATTCGCTGGAGTTCAGAAGAATGAGGGGGAGGGTTATGAATGCTTGGAACTCTCTTCCTCAGAATACACCCTAAACATATCTGGGCCCTACAACTTTGAAGACCCCCCAAACCCTCCAAGATATCTGCATCCAGAACTGAGCAGGGCTGCCTGCACCCTAGCTGTGGATCTTGGAACTGCACCTAGATGTATTAGGAGGGCAAAGAAAAAGGAAACTCACTGGGGGCATATCAATGATATGTGTGACACTGCATTGTAAAGAGAATATCACATCTGTAAATGTTTACATTCTCCATTCTTACCTGTCTATTCAATTGTCATTTTAGTCATAGGGGCCAGGTTAATTGCAGACCATGGCTGAGTTAGACAGCACCTTCATATAGCACAAACAAAATAGAAGTCATAGTGGTGAATATAATGATACTATGGGTTTAAGAGGTAAACTTTGGTCCTCCCATTTTTTTATGAAAAAAGGTTGAGACAGAGGTGAGAAATGGTGTGCAATAAAGTAAACAGCTTGTGAGGCCTTGGGCTTTATTTTTAAAGTTGGAACAATAGAAGCAGCCTGAATGGATGGGGTCAAGCTCCCGCAGAACCAGGATTTTTAGTTTTAGCTTTCAGCAGTTGCTAAGGTCTTGAAGCTGGATGTTGAAGCTCTGATTCCTCTCTCCATTACAGCTAAAAGCGGGGCTGTCTTCTTGCTGCTGGAATCGCATGTGAGACAATCTATTTTACTGAATTTGCCTTTGTCAAGAGTATGTTTACAGAGTATTACTAATGTTAATCAGGAGTAGTTAATATATAGCATTTTGATAGAATTACAGTTAAGCCAATTATTTTCTTTGAGGGAATTTGGTCAGGTCTGTAACAGTGAGGCATTGCTTATCTCTGAGAAGCATTCTAGATAGCTACACATGTCATGCATCCTTTAGTCTTTGAGTTCAGGACTGCAGTGAAAACTTATATTTTGATGCAGAGATTATTGATTGCAAAGTTAATGGGAATGCCTTGTAATAGACTGCTTTGTATCTATGAATAATTAGTTTTTCACAACTGCATATATCTCTGCAGGTAAAGATTCATGTCTTATAGGAGAGTGTACACTCATGATGGTGATGTCCCATGCCCAATAACATTAAACCTCTGACTCAGAGCACACAATTTTGGTTGGAGAAGAGTTTTAAGTGATGAATAGTAGAAATATGGATGTTGTAATGAAGTCAGCTAAAGCATTGCTTGCTCATTTAACAGTGTACATGAAATCACAGGCACTGAAGGGTGGGTGAGAAGGCACTGTGTCAGGATACCTCTCAGACTGATAATAACCTTGGCAGATAATTTTATTTAGCACAACGCGATTTCAGTAACCTGTCTAAATGAGAGTTAACCTTTCCCTAACACTATTAGAACAGACAAAGTTATTCTTCTTGCATGTGGGAGCAACAGATATTGCAAAATGTTCAAACAATGGATAATTGTAACTTTTATTACATGGTAGTAATGACGAAGAAAGAAATAACTAAGAAAGCTTTTTAAGCAGTGTCTGCTTGTCTTTGCACCAACAAAAATAAATGATGTGTTCATCCAATTCCTATGTATTGAAAGCAGTTTTCAATTAAGTCCCATCTGGCTTGTTGTGCCTGACACAGAATTCTCTATCATGGTGAAAGTGAAGTCCCTCCTATTCAAAAGCATGTCAGGATTATGTAGCATACTCTATCCAGCATGGGCCCTCCAGATTGATTCATGTATTGATCCTCATCTTGAATAACCCTATTATATTCTCCATGATGGACCTGGTGGAAGAATGGGCTGCATTGTCTTTGTGTTTGCCTTGGTTAGGGGTTTCCTTAAAGGAATCATCAGCCATAATTGGAGAGGATTCTGAGAGACAGGATTTATTATTATTTGGAAAACCGTAGTTTGATTAGCGATACTTAGTATGGCTTTTTTAGGGGTAGGTCATGCCTCACAAGCCTTATGGAATTCTTTGAGGATATGACAAAACACATTGATGAAGGTAGAGCAGTGGATGCAGTGGACATAGATTTTAGCAAGGTGTTTGATACAGTTCCCCATGGTTGCCTCATTCAGAAAATAAGGAGTCATGGGATACAGAGAAATTTGGCTGTCTGGATACAAAATTGGGGCTGGTCCATAGAAGACAGAGGGTGGTAGTAGATGGAAAGTATTCAGCCTGGAGCTTAGTGACCAGTGGTGTTCTGCAGGGATTAGTTCTGGGACCTCTGCTCATTATGACGTTTATAATTGACTTGGATGAGGAAGTGAGAGGGTGGGTTAGCAATGGAACATTGACAGGATGCAGAACTGGGCTGATAAATGGCAGATGGAGTTCAACCTGGGAAAGTATGAAGTGATTCATTTTGGAATACAGGGTTAAAGACAGGACTATTGGCAGTGTGTAGGAACAAAAGGATCTTGTGGTCCATGTCCATCGATCTCTCAAAGTTGCCACCCAAGTTGATAGAAATGTTAAGAAGGCGTATGCTGTGTTGGCTTTCATTAGCGGGGGGACTGAGTTTAAGAGCCACGAGGTTATGCTGTAGCTCGATAGAGCCCTGGTTAGACCACACTTGGAGTATTGTGTTCAGTTTTGGTCGCCTCATTATAGGAAGGATGTGGAAGCTTTAGAGAGGGTGCAGAGGAAATTTATCAGGTTGCTGCCGGGACTGGAGGACATGTCTTATGAAGAAATTTTGAAGGAGCTAAGGCATTTTCATTGGAGTGAAGAAGGGTGAGAGGTGTCTTGATAGAGGTGTGTAAGATGATAAGAGGCATAGATAGAGTGAGTAGTCAGAGACTTTTTCCCAGGGCAGAAATGGCTATCATGAGGGGACATAATTTTAAGGTGATTGGAGAAAGGTTTAGGGGAGATGTCAGAGGTCATGTCTTTACACAGAGAGTGGTTGTTGCGTGGAATGCACTGCCAACATTGGTAGTAGAGTCAGATACATTAGGGATATTTAAGCGATTCTTGGGTCGGCACAAGGATGATAGTAAACTGAAGGATACGTAAGTTAGTTTGATCTTAGAGTAAGAATACAGAACCAAGGCCTGTGCTGTTCTATGCTCTGTGCTCTTGTGGGGCCTTGTCTCTCAACAGTGTTCATTTCATGACATTTGGCCTTTTGAATGAGATAGGAACTTAGGAGTTATCAAGAATATTGGCATCATCACAGCTGCCAGGATACCTGGCTGGGACCTTTACAATGTGGCAATGATTGCAAATGTGTTGGACGTTGATCAAGTGGAAACCTTTTCTGTTAATGAATTCAACCATTTAATAATGCACAGCTTTCAACATAATTGTGTCCAATTTATCTGGGAAAGCCTGTGATGTTTTCAAATCTCACTACCTAGGATATAGCATTGTGCAGGGAAGGGAGATGAGGCATAGCCATCTTGCAATAATTGCATAAGTAACATCCTCGATACATTTGTGGGTTGAGGATTGTGAGGTTACATATAGGTCTCCAGTGGATGCTGAGAACATGCCTGCGTATAAATGTTAAGCACTGCTGTTATCTTGAAGGCCACTGGGATGGAATGGCCATCCTCCCCTTCAGAGGACAAGTCCTGAGCCTATAGAGCTCACAGTTCTGTTATGGTGTTCTGGGACATCCTCAATCTGCACTGTGCTTCCAATATACCATCATAGAATTCCACAGTGTGGAAACAGACCATTCAACCCAACAAGTCCACACTGACCCTCCGAACAGTGATCCACCCAGATCCATATCCCTACCCTATTATCCTATATGTACCCTTGACTAATGCACCTAACCTACACATCCCTGAACTCTATGGGCAATTTAGCACAGCCAATTCACCTAACCTGCACATCTTTGGAATATGGAGCACACAGAGGAAACCCATGCACACATGGGGAGAACGTGCAAGCTCCCCACAGCCAGTTGCCAGAAGCTGGAATTGAACCCGGATCCCTGACGCTGTGAGGCAGCAGTGCTAACCACTGAGTGACTGTACCACCCTAACATCTTGAGGAAATGACAGTAAAGTCAGTACACTCCTGGCCTTCTAAACCATATCCACATCTTGGGGCTTGGAGGGGGCTTCTTTCCATAGAAAAGATCCATAGAATCCCTACAGTGTGGAAACAGGCCATTCGGTCCAACAAGTCCATACCAACTCTCTAAAGAGTATCCCACCTGACTCAGTCACCTACCCTAGCCCTGTAACTCTGCATTTCCCATGGCTCATCACCTAACTCACACATCCCTGGACATGTTGGGCAATTTAGCATGGCCAATCCACCTAACCTGCACATCTTTGGACTGTGGGAGGAAATCAGAGCATCCGGAGGAAACCTACACTGAATGTGCAAACTCCACATAAGCAGTCCCCCAAGGATAGAATTGAACTTGGGTCCCTGGCACCGTGAGGCAGCATTGCTAACCACTGAGCCACTGTGCCGCCCCCTGTAGAGGCTTGTCAATGTGGAAGGAGTTTGGCATCTGCTTGAAGTTGCCAGTGGTCCAGGACTTGCTGACACCTTTGATTCTTTGCAATGCATCAGTGTTGTCTTTTCATTAATGCAACGGCAATGGGAGGAGAATCTGCTTTTGCTGCATCCACTCAGGATGGACGCAATGAAGCTACATGGGTACTGTCAGAAAACTTATCAGTGATGTGATTCATGAGCAGTTACATCAAACACAAATGAAGCTTTAACATAGAACGTGATGCCATTGAGACCTGCTGGAAGCAGGGCCAGGAAGCACCTCTCCATGCACCACTGAAATGTTACACCTTCTGCAAACTAATGCATCACAAAACTTGTCCCGCAAATAGATTGGATGTTTTAACTGTGGTAGCAGTATCACGGCTTTGCACATTCACTCACCCCTCCTCCCCCTACTAAAACAGACAACATTTAATACGAGCACCCATGTTCTTACATCCTTACACTTCCTTTGTGAGGAGAACAAAGTCATTGTGCAGCTATGAAAACTTTGAAATATGTTTAAGAACTGAAGAATGGGGTTACTCTTTTAAGGTCATCTGCAGACATTTCTGCCTTATAAGATTTGGTTGGTTTATTCATCAGGATCAATGACATGATTGATCATAGCTAAGATTTGTAAACTGTATTGTTGCTCAATATATGAGCTGCATGTGCTGAGTAATTTGATGACATGTGTATCATTGATTGTATGGATGCCTGAATAATGTAAATTCCTATTGGAGGGCCTCTTATCAGCCACAAGTGCATGCACTCCACTGAGAAAACAAAACAAACTCATATTGCTCACAAGGATTGGGCATCCTTATCACACAACTGAGGTTAGGTGGAAGTTGGAACGATATCCGGGTTGCTCTCCCCAGAGTGAGTTCCAGGTCCAGGATTCCACCCACTGCCACAAAAACATGCAAACATAGGAAATAGGAGCAGGAGTAGACCATTCGGTATATTGGGCCTGCTCCACCATTCATTTCAATCATGGCTGATCATCCAACTCCTTTTCCACCATATTGTTTTGATCCCATTAGCCCCAAGTGCTATGTACAACTCCTTCTTGCAATCATTGAATATTTTGGCCTCGACTACTTTCTGTGATAACAAATTCTACAGCCTTGGTGAAACAATTTCTCTTCATCCCTATCCTAAGTGGTCTATTCTGTATCCTTAGAATGTCATCCCTGCTTCTAGACTCTCTGACCATGAGGAGCATCCTTCCCTGCCTAGTTAGAATGTTATATCCTTGAAAAATTCATGTTCCCTTTTGTGTCAACATTCTTGTCAACTCTATCAACTTTGAGGCTGTCCACATTCTCATCCAACCCTTTTATTTCACTATCAATTTCTGCGATATCTCCTTCAGGCCCTGACCATTTGCATAACTATACCCACTATTGCAATTCACTGACCTCATGGCAGTGACATACAAGAACACTCCTCCTTCAGAATCCCATGAACTTTCATGTTCTATCATATCTCACACTTATATTTAGAGTTCCTCTCTCTCATAGTTATCCTTTCTGCACCCCAGTGCAATGTCTTCAGTTACCAGACTTGAGTTTCCAACATTCTTGATCATTGCATAGACTGGCTCAATCCTCCAGGTTAGACTGTATTTCACCCTCAGGCTGAGGAATGAGGACAGCACTGACTAAAGTTGCACTAACCCCTTGGATGATGTCTCGACAGCTCCTCAACTATCTTCCCTGCAATTTAAAGCTGAACATTATATTATGTATTAGTCTGTGATCAGCCATGATGAGCCTGGTGTTTATCTGATGCCAAGTTGTGAGGATGGAGGGTGGAGGCAGTTGCTGCCCATGATAGGTGCCCTGTGTATTGGAGAATGGAGACTGGAGAAGACACTGGTGAGCTGCAGGTTACCACTCAAACTTCCAAGTTGACAATTGGTACCATCATGTTTCTTATTGATACCTGACAGAATTACCAACTGCCTAGAAATGAACTGAGATGACTAACTATGAGATACAAGTTCATGCAAATCATGCCCTCAAGACGTACTAGTGAAATTCTTGCCAGTTATCAAAACATTAAGGGAAACGTCAGACTTTTATTGTCAGCATTGCGATTATCATTTTTCTATTTTTTTTATTTATTCAATCGTGGGATCTGGGTGTCGCTGGCTGGGATGGCATTTATTGGCCATCCCTCGTTGTCCTTGAGAAGCTGGTGGTGAGCTGCATCCTTGAACTGCTGCAATCTACCTGCTGTGGATAAACCTACAATGCCTTCAGGACAGAATTTCAGGATTTTCACCCAGTGTCAGTAAAGGAATAGTGATATATTTCCAAGTCAGGATGTGAATGGCTTGGAGTGGAACTTGAAGGTGATGGTGTTGCATTGTATCTGCTGCCTTTGTCCTTTATTTAAGGATCTTTGACAGCATCTTCCAAACTACGACCTCTTGCTTCATTCTTGCTGCGTTTTCCCCAGATTTCTTATCATTGTTGTTCAGAGGCCTCAATGTCAAGCAGGGTAGTACATATGGATGAAAATGGAATAATGGAGGTTAGATAGGCTTCAGATTGGTTCCACAGGTTGGTGCAACATTCAGGGCCAAAGGGCCTGTACTGTACTGTTATGTTCTATGTTCTATAAAGGAGTGAGCCATAAAAGTAAATGTTAATATCCAAAGAGTCACAGACAGGGAAAGTGCAACAGACATATCTTTTTATAATACTACCATTAGATAACAAATATGTATAGATTTTATCAATAAATTTGCACATATAACTGCAAAGTGAAATGATTTACTTTGGATTCAGCTTAGTTTACTTACAGTGTGGAAACAGGCCCTTCGGCCCAACAAGTCCCACCGACCCACCGAAGCGCAACCCACCCAGATCCATTCCCCTACATTTAACCCTTCACCTAATACTACGGGCAATTTAGCATGGCTAATTCACCTAACCTGCACATTTTTGGACTGTGGGAGAAAACCGGAGCACCCGGAGGAAACCCACGCAGACACAGGGAGAATGTGCAAACTCCACACAGTCAGTCGCCTAGGGTGGGAATTGAACCCAGGTCTCTGGCACTATGAGGCAGCAGTGCTAACCACTGTGCCACCGTGCCGCCCTTCCCTTAGGAAAAAGATAAAACTGAATGATATCACCCAGAGAACTTTCATCTGGAAAGCTACACAATTTTCTCTTGACTATTGTATGACTTCTGCTGCTTGATATCACTATCATCACTTTCACAACATTTTTATTTGTATGACTGTCATGTCTTTATCCACAACTTAGCTCATACTTAAAAACACTTTAGATGATGAATATGGTTCTAATTTGGATTATTACTCAGTTTTACAGTATGATCAGTTCGAATCCCAGACACCAGATCTCAGCATTTGGGTCTGTGAAGGAAAATACCTGAGACTAACTCTAAAAGTGATTACACCTGAAAGAAATCTGGATATGTACCTTCAGCTCATGAATGGGAATTGGAAACTACAGTAAAAGATGAAGACAGAAACACGAAAGCTGCATCAAGTAAAAAACATGTTTCCAAAACTCTGTAAGAAGACAACCCGTGTACCAAACAGGATGTTAAACTATTTACAATATGAAAGACCATGTAGGGTATGACAGTGGTGGAAGTGTGTTACAAGTGGAAGACTCATAACTTAGAAGCACGGCAGGCAGACGTCAGTAATGCACCATCAGCGATGTGATATGCTGTTTGTTCCATGCGGGATTCCATCTCAGTTTTAAACACAATCTAGAGTGCACTGGACCATTAAGTGGTAATTCACTGGAATGAATTATCATTTTTAATTTCACTGGAGTGAATTATCATATTGCTGGGTAGTGAAATTATCATTCATGTCCATAGAATAAATTATCTTCTGCTAAGATGCAGACATGAAGAATGTATGTTCAGGCTGAAGAGCATTTCGACAATAAATCTGCAGGTTTAGCTGCAAAGTGAAATGGTTTTACTTTGGATTCACCTTCTTTAGAAGAAAGATAAACCGAAAGCATAGTCCAGGAAACCTTTGCATTTGATATAAGCCGGCATAAAAACAGAACTAAACTGTAATTTATATGTACAATAATTAAGGACCTTTTAAAATCAGGTTTTATTGCCAATTTAAAAACCATGTTATTCTGCATATTCTATCCTTATATTTAACATAAAAAAGACAATCAAGGGAACAAAATGCACAAATAATTTATGTTCAGAGATCAGCAAAAGAAACCAGTTTTCTATATTGAACATTACTAAGCTTCAAGAAAATAAAAGGGCTGAATAAGGACAGTTAAGCTAAATGGCAACCCACAATTTGCACAGTTCGCAGACAACACTTTTATGGGCCTCAGTGGCAGTTCTAAAAGTAATGTAATATGTTTCTATGATCACAAAATACTGTCAAACTATTTTAGCAGTAAAGTATATTTATAGTATTTGTGAATGGACTGTGTGACTGTGAGCTGCAAAATGTTGACTGCTAAAATGTATGGGTAAAAGACCTATCAAAGTTATGTCATGGAACACAAATAACTTTAAAATTTGACTGAAATACGACATAATTAATGCTAATTTTGTTTTTAAAGAAAATGCAATTCAAGGATCCAGTGTAGTGTGCCTTTTTCTTGTTTAATCTGGTAGTTACCTTTGTGAAAGTTCTTAAAAACGCTTCCTGATATAAATACAATCTGCTTGTCTTTTCGAACTTGGCTTTTTTTCTGAATTTAGTGGGCAATTTTCTCTTTTGCAATTTGATGAATATCAGTTTTTACAACTTCACCATTCAAAAAATAAATTTGTAGCTTATCGATGAAATTGATTGAAAACTGATTTTAAAATTCCCCCTGGCTAAAATAAAATATGAAGAAGCTAAAATAGATTAATTTAGTTGAGGAATTTTGATAACTGCACTGCAACTTCATACAACATCTCAGTGATAAATAATGCATAACACTTTATATAATTACCCGTTCCTCCCATTGCGTCTGCATTATGAAGGTCTTTGTAAAACAGAAGAATTGTTTTGCTGTCTTGTTGTTTGTTAGCTGCTATGTTACTTTCTCATATTCAGGAAGTTAACTTAAGTATAGATCCAGCGTGACGAAAAGATTGATGGGACATCCTTATTCAGAAAATGACAGATTTCTGTTTATTGTACCTGGGAATTTACTATTACCAAGCTGAACTGAAGAATGGTAGCGTTATTTTATTTGGCCTTTCCTCTCAATTTACCAATACTGAACAGGTGGAGCCCCTTGTTAGTGTTGAACCAGAGTCTAAGCTGCTGCTCACTGCATTATCTGCCTTCTCTGGTCCTTTACAACATTCCAAATTTAGATTCAAAGCTTAAACATTTTGGAGATCTCTCCATTTTGTTGGTGTGCTGAAGCGGGTGATTGGTTACTATCATGCAATGGGTTGGAACGTCTTTGTGAGGGGTGCCCTCAATCAGTTTTTGCTCCCTCCTTGAATTTGAAAATGTAGTACTGAACCAGTCAAAGTACTGTGTTTTGATGAATACAATTAAACATAAAATAATGTCATATGATTGACAAGAGGGTATAATTAGGCTTTCTCTTTAATGGAAAGCTATTCAGTATTTGCTATATATGTGCTTTACAAAAATACGTTTAATAATTGCATAACCTATTACCAGCCGCAACTTGAAATAATATACACATTCCTGATGGCTGTTTAGTTTCAGCTTTAATCCTGAGAGCATGCTCTGGAAATGTTAAAAATCTTTTTCTTATCTACACGAACAACATAACTTTGACAGAAAATTGAATGTGTTCACTTTGCCTCATCAGCTTTAACAGACTGTCAGATATGGCTTTTTTTTCAGCAGGAAATGAATGATGGAAATGGTTTTTGGCTTTAGATTTTTTGCTAGGCACCAGAGTAAATGATCACAGTACTAGCTCTTTTAACCTTATCTATCATACTGAAACGTTTTCTCTGCCTCCAATATAACATGTCAGAGTCGATTAAGGACATCCTTCAATGAGGTATAATTCACAGATTTTAGTAGTGAATCCAAGAGCACTGGAGTATTAAAGAGGCTGTGAATACTTAATCACTGATATGTTGCTATCTGCCTTTTTCTGAACCCACTCTACACTTTGGTACTGTATCTGAAAATGCTTTTTTTTTCCCTTGATGGTAAAGTATGAAAGGCCAGGTACAATGGCAGAGCATATGTCACATTTTATTCATCTGACAGTGTGGTGAAAGATATTGCTGTTCTGGTACATTCAGCTATGCTTATCTGGTACATGAGCACACATTACTTTCTGCAGGCTTGGATCACTTTGGACAGTATCATTAAATGACACGTCATTACCTGTTATGGAGTGGTACTCTCATCACTTGAAGTGCCTCCTGGGATACATGCAGAGAGGATGATGGGTAAAGATGGAACATGCATTAAAATTTCAATGCAAGCACTATTGACTTTGACTTTTCTAAAGCCAAATGCTGTAGCTTCACTGTACGATAGTGTTTGTCACAAGAATTGTAAAGCTGCAGACGTGCATCAGTTGAAAGTTGCGATGAGTTGAACGATGTGGATAGGTGAAGGCTCCAGAGAGATGAGCTAGGCTAGCTTTGAGCAGAAGGGGGTAAATTGAAGGTTTATTTATCCAATTCACTGTCAAGGTCAGCTTACTGAAGTGCTGTCCTGTGTGCGTTTTCAAAATGCCAAAACCTGGAAAATTGCTAGGATCGGCCTACAAATCACTGACCTTTGCGCAGCAAACATCAACTTGCCAAAATCTTTTTTAATAGCATGGTAAGGATTTACTTCCACTTAGCAACTAAACCCATGACTTTATAAACATTTTCATATTGTTTTTCTCTCAAGCTCACAGTTAGAAAATGGAAATAAAGCATAGGACAACAAGAAGAAAGAAGAGGTGTGAATTGATTTTTACAAAGTATAGTCTTTGATAGTCAGATTCTGATAGGAACAGTATTGATTTAAACATCCTTAACTCCTTTCAAAAAAAATCTTGCGTAGTGCAGCACAGTCCCTAATTGCCAGTTATAACTGAACAGATATTTGGGACACTATAATTATCATTTTATGTTTGTCCCCTCTACCGGTCTGTGTTATACACTTATTCCTAATTGGTAAATGTTTATATTTGACATAATTCCGTTATTCTGTATTTCCAATTGCTTACATTTTGCAGAATATATTTCAGCACAAATACAGATTTCAGCAAGGTGAAAGATACTACTATTTTTGTATTTTTAAGTTGGCAAATGGATACTGATTACATATACTTTAAATATATGTAATGCCTCCATTAACACTGAAGGCATGACTGTCAGATGTATGTGCTAATATCATCTGGAGTAATTTCTTGTCTTTAATTTCATAATGTTATTTTTCATGTTGATTCAAAAAATTAATAAAGTAAAAATTCCGCATTTAATATAAACTCCTATGGCAGTCATATTAGTGAAAATATTTCGTTATTTGCATCCTGAAGCACAAGACCAAGACTGAATTTATTCAGGTAAATGTAAAAAGGTGCAAAGCAAATTGTCAGAATTGTTGCTCTTGCATTGGCAACACAGAGTGTGGAAAATTCCTGACTCTGCAAACCCAACTACTGTAAGTCTGGACTGGAAGTTCTAGTTTTCATTTTAGAAGGAGGTGTTAACAGGAGCTGTTTCTGGCAGCTGAGCCCTTCAGCACCAGAAATAATGAGGATGCAAGCTCTATGGGCTACAGGTCCACTCAGCATGAAAGGCCAGCCTTGGGATTCCACGGAAAGAATAAAACAGATTGTCTACTAGCCTTACTCCTCAAACTAACTAGATCCTCTCCATTGCCCTACTATGCTAACTCACACCCTCATGTTCTCCAACCAGCTTCCCATTGCCTCTCATATTCTGTGCCAAACTGTGCTCCTCCACCCACCCTGATAAATATTTTTTGCCTCCATATCAAATTATCCCCTCTCTATCCTCCACCATGGCCCTGGTAGCACCAATGCCAATCTATCCCCCTTTATTCACCTCCATGGCCTTTTATAGTCCACATGACATCTCAATACCAATCTACATGACCTCTTTGCCCTTACAACCTCCATGCCAATTTTCCACGTATCTATCATGGGCAAATCTTAGAAGCAGTCCAGAGTTGAAATAAGCTGTCTATTGATGGTTTCATTATTTCAAAATAAAAACTTCTCATTGAAAAAAAACTTACACTACTTGCTATATTTAAATTCTTTAGATTATTTAGTTACTTATACAACTAATACTTCTGTCAAGTAGTTAATCCCTTATAAAAAGCAAGCACTTGTATTCAAAACCCCATTTCAAATATTTTATAACCACATAGTGCTATGTTAAGCTGTGAACTGGCAGCAATAACTAGTGTGTTAATGTTGGGTTGTGAGAACAAGCTCGCCCCACAAACCCAAAAGCGTAAGTCCTCAGGATTTTGTCAACAGATAAACAGTTAATAAGCTCTGAATTATTGGGTGGAGATGGGAATGTGCAATAATCAGATCAGCAATGATCTTATTGAGTGATAGTGCATGCTTGGGATATTGAGTGGCCTACTCCTGCTCCTAATTTGCATGTGTTTGTATGTTCCAATTGGTGGATTTATTAAAAAATATTCTAGGTCAGGAGTTTAAAATACCTTTTTGGCTTATCAATTCTTATACACTTATCCACGTTTTGCATACCATTCGTGTCTTACTTTTAACAACACAAAGGGCACTTGATCTGTCCCAAAGGTGTCCCTGCACCTATCAAAAAGGATCGCTGACCTCTTCAAAACAGTACCCTACTTTTCCCAGGAACTCCAATAAGTTTAGATGTCCTGGAAGGTGTAAAGCTCTCGAATCATGTCTGGACATTGCACCAACAGAAACTGGATCCATTTGCACGAAGCTACAGTTTTCTAAGTGCAGCTGCCTCAGTGTACCACAATGGTGCACATTGAATCTGTTCCCCCCAGCAAAATGGTAGATGCTGAAGCTGGTGGCAAGGCATTGGGAATGCGACACTAGCATCATTTTGGCTGAGCTGCAGAGACTATCTGGCCCCAGAGAAATTCAGGGCATCAGAAAGATTTCACTGTCTCTCATGCTTTAAAATCATTAATGGCCTGAATTTTATGGTCAGTGGTGTGCAGGCAGGGCTTGCCTTTCAGTATATTTACATTTGTTCACCGAACTTCCATGGACATTTGTATTGTGGTTTGTGGTTTTATAAAGTGGAATTACAGCAACACTGTGGGACCTGAGTGAACAGGGCGAGCAGTAACACATCTCATCAGTCACACAAATGGAAGAATTTAGGTTGCAACCCACAGTGTTGAAACCAGGAACTGCTAGATAGATTGTTTAATTCATTGTAAAATAAAGTACAGGGGGTAAAATATGAGTGAGAAAGGAAGATGGTATTGAGGGAAAGAGGCATGAAATAAATTTTTAAAAAAATCAAACTTCTATTGTTTTTTTAGTGTAAAGAAGTGAGATTTGCGATATATAAACAATAAATTCCCAGTGCCAGGTGTCTGCATTGAGTTTTCATTGAGGAGGCAGATGGGCTAAGTTTGAAAACTTTTGTATTAGACAGGATTCTTTCCTTTAAAAATGCCCCTATTCCATGAAGGTCTACGTCCATATTTTCTTAACATTCCACCATTTGTTGTACTTCACCCTCTCTGTACAGATACAGAAATATAAATCATTCACTTCTAATCATCTGGATTTGTTAACTGATCTCAGGTGGCAATTCAAGGACAATCTTTGTTGTTCCGATAAGATTAGACCTCAGCTGGCCTCAGCTCCCCGATCTTTTCTGTTATTCTTAGTTTATTTCACTTAAACATTTCTAGCGTATGTCTTTCTGTTTGGCTCCACAATGTCTTTCCAGTGAGCTCTGCATCTGTTGGTTTGTTTTTCTCACCCTTTTCCACTTCCTGTTTGAATCTGTTCTCATTTGGTTCTTTTTCTATTGTATCTGCTATACAGTTTCACTCTCCTCTCTCAATCTCCTCTCTTCTTTATATTTTCCTCTTTTCTTTTCTCCTCACATTTCATGAAGACCTAGAGGCAGGCTTACAACCTTAGGTTTGTAGCATAAAAGGGGTCTAAATTTCCTCCTTGCTTCTGCTTCACCTTAGCAACAGTGAATCTGTGGGACCTTTACTCCTCAGTTGTTTGCACTTTACCAGAATGACATTTACATCAGCCTGGGGAGGGAAATTGTAGTGGCTTTGGCACAGTGTAAATGATGCCCACATAAAAAGAAAATCAAGGTCCTCTAGTATGTCACTTTAGAAGTACAATCAATTACTCTGTGATTATTTACACTCTTTCAAATTTCCTTGAAGCCCGCGGCAATATTGTGTGCAGAAAAACATCTTTTACAACACACTTCATGTCGTTGTAAGGTGTTGTAACACGCCTGACTACGTGTCACCAGATACATTACACTTGCACCCCGACTGATGACAGAAATGTTGATGGACAGGGAAACAAATTGTGGCCATTTTGTATCTAAAATATTGCCCCCAAACAACACTTTCACCAATTTTACATGAGGAAAGTTGGGCCATTTGTTCCTTATTACTCAGCTACTGAAAGGAGTAGAAGGTAGATTTGGACTGGAAAGAGCAGGTGCTGGTATACTTAGAAACTCTCACTCATACACATCCTCACTCACCCACTCATATTGATTTATACTTTCTGCTTTCTTTATAATAGTTTTTAGAAGTAGTATTTTCTGTTCAGCAGCTTTTCACACAGACACTTCCTTATTTTTGGTGACCAGGAATTAAAACTACAATGTTATAAAGAAAATTTGCGGGAATTTCAAAATCAAGGTCTCATGTTTGGTGGAGCTGAAAACAATGAAAAAGGTGGGAGGCCAAAAAACATTAAATATGTTCCTGAGTTTGTCAGCGAGGAGAGATTGTGGGAATGCTAGCCATTAGAACGAATGTTATCTGAACAAGGTTAGCTTTAAGAAAGCAGATTTAGTCTGTGACAGGGAAAGAGAGGTTAGGATTGCATTTGAAGAGGGTATCTTGATTGAAGAGAGTGATGTGGACTGAGTAGATTTAAACCTAGCCATGAAATAGGGTAAATTCAAGTCACCCAAGGATCCTTTCATGTTGTAATCTTTCTATAGGGACAAAAGCAAACACTTTAAGTGAAAATTTGGTTCCAATTAGAAAATAAAATATCATTGTTCTATGTGTTATTGAGTGGATCTGATTGGTGTATGAAGTAAGATATTGGAACCTAGTCCATAGTAATGACTAATGCCATGACTCCATCCCCAAACATAACAAATTCTCACATTTAAATTATAATTTTCGAGGAGAAAGTGAGGACTGCAGATGCTGGAGATCAGAGCCGAAAATCAGAGCCGAGGAAGGGCTCATGCCCGAAACATCGATTCTCCTGCTCCTCGGATGCTGCCTGACCTGCTGCGCTTTTCCAGCAACACATTTTCGGCTTTAAATTGTAATTGTCAGGTATTATAACTTTTTCTCTTAATTCGTGGACTTAGTATATAAAATTACACGTAGAAAACATTTTAAAAAACAGATATCCTGTGGAGCTACTCATGGTAGATCAAATGATACATTGAGTTATAAGGACAGGAGCTATGCACAACCAATTGCATTATTGGTAAATTGCTATTTTCTGTAAGTCAGTAGTCTCTTTTGAAACCATGAGGTATAATTGCTACATCTTCCTCATCAATTAGATGCTGATTGCTCTTTGAATATGCGTAAGATAATTAGAGATCAGACTGGCATTTAAGTACGCGTCTTGGAAGGCATTTTATGTTGATAGTGAGATTGCTCTGTACTTTGTAAATGGTTGGTTTTATTTCTCTTTTGCTAACATGTTTAGTGTAGTATTTTGAAGAAGTCAAGAGTTGAATACATAATTTGGATCTAATTCTACGGAATGTGGTGTCAAGTAAGTTAAATGTCATCAGGGCACTATTTAGAGAACAGGAATTACAATTTCATATGGTATAGGTCAGCTATGGAAAGGGAGAAGCACCAATCTGGAGTAAAAATATGGAATTTTGAAGGCAAATGTTTAGTAGGATGAGAAATGACCTGTCCCTGGTCTAAAGTCACCACGGGCCCACTCTCTCTGTAGTGAGAGGGAGAGAGAGAGAGAACTGATGATGATTCAATCTGAGGGTCACCAGGCCTGAGGTGAGCAGGGAGGTTGAGAAGGATTATTCTTCATGGTAACCTCAATCTGTGCAGGAATTGAACTTACGCTATTTGTAAATTTGTTGAACAGCCAACTGAGCTAAACTAGCCCCTTAAACTGAAATCAAAGATTGGCAGTCAGAATTATAACAGAAAAATTAGCTGCCTTAAAAGAGATGGTTTTTGTACAGTCATAGTATATTCCCATGAGGGGTGAAGATAAGACAAAGTCAGTGTTCCTTTGATGACAAAAGAGATAACAAATAGAACAAAATGGAAGAAAAGAGTACATGGCAGATGTCAGATTGATAATACAACTGAGAACAAAGCTGAATAAAATTTAGAAGGCAGTGAAGTAGAAAATGAGAGAAACTAAGACAGAGTATGAGAAGAGAAAGGCAACGAGGATAAAATGAAATGCAAAATTCTACTCAAAACATATAACTAGGAAAAGGGCTATAAGAAAAAGAAGGGAGGCATTTAGGAACAAGTATGGAGGCAAACAGCTATACTCCAAGTTGTTAAGTCACCAGAACCAAACGGCTTGAATCTGAGAATGCTGAGGGGAGTAAAAATGTAATTTGTACAAGCCATGGCTATAATTTTCAAATCCTGTTTGGGATGGTGCATACCATCATCATACCATCAAAGTGAGGAGCACAAGTAGGCCAGTCAGCCCTCTCAGACTACCCCACCATGCAATGAGATCATGCCTGATCTGATAATCTGCAACTCCATTTTCCTTTTCCATATAACATTTTGATTCCCTTAATGATGAAAAGTCTTCCTTACTTGCCCTAAATATACTTAGTGCCACAACCTCAACTGCTGTCTGTGGGAAAGAAATTTACAGGTTCATTACAGAGAAGAAATTCCTCTTCATCTCTCCTTAAGTGCGTGAATCCTTACTTTGAGATTATGCCCTCTGGTCCTAAACTTTCCCCCAAATGGAAACAAGCTTTCCACATTTACCCTCAAGCTCCGTAAAAATCTTGTATTTTTTAATAAGGTCACTTCTCATTCTTCTAAATTCCAATCAGCACTGGCTCAATCTACTCAATTGCACCCCATAAAACATTCCCATGATGCCTGGTTTCAGCCCAGTGGATGATCTGGTCTGCTTCAGTGGCAGGATCTTTCCTTAGATAAAGGACCCAACATTGTTCACAGTATTCAACCTGTGATCTGTGACTAGTATTTTGTATAGTTTTAGCAAAACCTCCCTACTTTTATACTCCATTCCACTTGAAATAAGCCAATATTCCATTTACTGTCCATATTACCCACTGAATTTGGATTCATGGGCAAGGGCTAATACTGAGCAAGGAAAAATCTTTGTAAAGAAAGGAAAGCCTTCTATTAACAAGGAAACTGAATGGAGAGTCAGTGGTCTGTGAGATAACAGGGTATTCTACATCAGAAACATCAATTCTACATCAATAGATCAGTTCTGTAATTGAAAAACAACTGCTGCTAAGAAATGAAAATGTGTGATTGTAACTTTATAAAGATTTGAAGTTTCCTTCACATTAATGGAGATAGACAAGGAGAAAAGAATCCATAAAGGTTACCTTTTATCTTTTTTTCTAGTGTGGAAATAGTCAATATAGCTTATTTTTCTGCACGACTATTGGTCAGGATATAAACTATGCCAAGATTTGGCTGAACTCATGAAAGATTATTTGCACTCAGGTTGGTGTCAAGTCCTGGATACAACACCATAACTGACAGGATCTAAACCCATAAGTTTTAGATTCCCTATAGTGTGGAAACAGGCCCTTTGGCCCAACCAGTCCACACCGACCCTCCGAAGAGTAACCCACTCTGACCCATTTCCCTCTGACTGATGCACCTAACACTACAGGCAATTTAGCACGGACAATTCACCTGACCTGCACATCTTTGGACGGTGGGAGGAAACTAGAGCACTCAGAGGAAACCCACGCAGACATGTGGAGAATGTGCAGACTCCACACAGACAGTTGCCCAAAGCTGGAATCGAACCTGGGACCCTGGTGCTGTGAGGCAGCAGTGCTAACCACTGAGCCACGTTTTGCCATAAGTCTTAGATACAACACCATGACTGACAGGATCTAAACCCACAAGTCCCAGATACAATGCCATAACTGACAGGATCTAAACCCACAAATCCTAGATACAACACCATAACTGACAGGATCTAAATCCACAAGTCCTAAATACAACACCATAACTGATAGGATCTAAACCCACAAGTCCTAAATACAACACCATAACTGATAGGATCTAAACCCACAGGTTAATATAGAGCAAAAATTCTCTTGGATGATGCAAGTGCTATAGACCAGACCAAACCCCCTCAAAACATGTTCAGGAGATAGCCTTAACCCTAGCATTTTCTTATTTTAAAGGTAAGCACCAGGCATTGTATTCCGAATGCAATTTGATTGGTCAAACTACCAGACTTGAAGAAAAACATGCTTGATGCATACACTATCATTAAAATGCAGAAAAATTAAAAATGAAAAAAAAATTGAATTGGTTTAACTGTATCTGTATTGAAATTCTTAACACAATAGACAAAATACTCATTAACTGTTCCAATTGTTATGGACTAGGCCAGACCCGCTCAAAACATTCAAAAAGGTAGCCCGGACCCTAACCTTTCTAGTTGTTTTGAGCGGGTGTAAAGTGGATATTCCAGAAGTGATGCAGCTGGTCAAAACCCCTCAGTTTTAAACAAAGCCGAACTTATTTACAGAGTACTGAATGAAACATAAAAAAAAGAGAAGAGAATACAGAATAACTTGACCTATCCGAAAACCCAACAGATTATCCCAATTTAATGATGCTGTTCTAAATTCCTGCAAAAATCCCCATAAACACCCCTTGGCAATAAAAAAGGTAAAATCAAACACAGGATCTTGCATGTAAGATGTCAGAGAGAGCGATGGCAGAGAGATTCAGTATGGAACACTTTCTTCCATGGAGCTGGTTCTTTCACCAGCAGCCTCTGAACTGCCAGAGTGCTAAAAACCAAACCAAACCAAATCATAGATAAAATGAGCTCAGAGAACTGGCTACTCCCCTTTAATTGTACAAGTGAGTTTTCAAAAACTTGTAGCTTTTTGCCAGAGGCAGTACCTGTTAGCTATCATCAAATTGGCCCTAAAATCCATCCAAACCAGACTCCCTGGAACCTTTGCATTTTCGATCTCTCCATTAAAAAATAAACTAAGAACAACATAACCTTGTTAAAGGAGCAGCATCGTCACACAATATAGTAGCATCCATAAGTACACCTTAGCAAAGGCAATGTCGGTAGATTGTCTCACATGCAATTCTAGCAGCAGAAAGAGAGCCCAAGCTTTTAGTGGTAGCACAACGAGGGAGAGAGAGAGAGATGTAGCAGTTTTCACAACCCCAATAGCTGCTGAAAGTTAAACTGAAAATCCTGGTTCTGTGGGAGCTTGACTCCACAGGTTCAGGCTGCTTCATTATTCAAACTGATAAAAACAAACCAAAGCCTCACAAGCTGTTTACTTCATTGGTTTGAAGCAGACCGTTCCTACCTCTGTTTTAACCTTTCTTCATTAAGAAAAATGACAAAATACGCCTCTTAAAGTCACAGCACCATCACACATGGCATCGAAAATTATGATTCTGAGAAGAAACCCAAGATTCAAGAATTACTTCCACTGGATCAGAGAAGTTAAAAGTAAATGGAATAAATATTTTAAAATTAGAGGTTTTGATAGTGTGCCTACAAAAAGAAGTATTTCCTTTGTTTTGTAAGTCAATGATAAGAGTTCATGAATTCCAAGTTTTCTTAATGAGATTTAAATACTGTGAGAAATCTGTCTCCACATGCGATAGTTGAAGACTGGGATACTTTGACATAAGAAGGGTTTGGTATAGAGACCATTGGACAGCTTAAGAAGTATAATTGAATAAATATTCAAAGAAGAGGAAGATACATTGGTATAGTGAGAGAGACCAGGGTCTTGGTTTAATGTCTAGTACAATAGAACATAGAACATAGAACAATACAACACAGAACAGGCCTTTCGGCCTACGATGTTGTGCCGAACATTTGTCCTAGCTTAAGCACCCATCCATGTACCTATCCAATTGCCGTTTAAAGGTCACCAAAGATTCTGACTCTACCACTCCCACAGGCAGCGCATTCCATGCCCACACCACTCTCTAGGTAAAGAACCCACCCTTGACATCTCCCCTATACCTTCCACCCTTCACCTTAAATTTATGTCCCCTTGTAACACTCTGTTGTACCCGGGGAAAAAGTTTCTGACTGTCTACTCTATCTATTCCTCTGATCATCTTATAAACCTCTATCAAGTCACCCCTCATCCTTCGCCGTTCCAATGAGAAAAGGCCTAGCACTCTCAACCTATCCTCGTACAACCTATTCTCCATTCCAGGCAACATCCTGGTAAATCTTCTCTGCACCCTCTCCAAAGCTTCCTTGTCTTTCCTAAAGTGAGGCGACCCGAACTGCACACAGTACTCCAAATGTAGCCTAACCAAAGTCCTGTACAGTTGCAACATCACTTCACGACTCTTGAATTCAATCCCTCTGCTAATGAACGCTAATAACACCATAGGCCTTCTTACAAGCTCTATCCACCTGAGTGGCAACTTTCAAAGACCTATGAACATAGACCCCAAGATCCCTTGGTCCTCCAACCTCACTAAGAACCCTACCGTTAACCCTGTATTCCGCATTCTTATTTGTCCTTCCAACCTCACACTTGTCAGGGTTGAACTCCATCTGCCAGTCCTCAGCCCAGCTCTGCATCATATCTAAGTCCCTCTGCAGCCGACAACAGCCCTCCTCACTATCCACAACTCCACCAATCTTCGTATCATCTGCAAATTTACTGACCCACCCTTCGACTCCCTCATCCAAGTCATTAATAAAAATTACAAACAGCAGAGGACCCAGAACTGATCCCTGCAGAACCCCACTTGTAACTGGGCTCCAGGCTGAATATTTACCATCTACCACCACTCTCCGACTTCGACCAGTTAGCCAGTTTTCTATCCAATTGGCCAAATTTCCCTCTATCCCATGCCTCCTAACATGTCGCTCCGGGAACCACATTCCAGGAAGGATGTAATTGTACTGGAGAGACTACAGAGGTGATTCACCAGGATGCTCCCTGGGATGGAGCATATCAGCTATGGAGAGAGGCTGGA
>NC_057726.1:35040400-35099400 GCF_004010195.1 Chiloscyllium plagiosum
CCAAATCTGTTTCCCAATCTGTTTCTCCAAATCTCTGCTGCTATTGGGGGGCCTCTAGTAAACACCCAACAAGGTGACTGCTCCTTTCCTATTTCTGACTTCAGCCCATACTACCTCCAGAGGCAGATCCCCCTCAAACTTCCTTTCTGCAGCCGTTATACCATTTCTAATTAGCAATGCCACCCCCCCTCCTTTTTTCCCACCCTCCCTAATCTTACTGAAACATCTGTAACCAGGAACCTCCAACAACCATTCCTGTCCCTCTTCTATCCACGTTTCCGTGATGGCCACAACATCGTAGTCCCAGGTACCTATCCACGCCTTAAGTTCACCGACCTTATTTCTGATACTCCTTGCGTTGAAGTATACGCACTTGAACCCATCTCTGTGTCCGCAAGTATTCCCTGTCAGTGCTACCTTCTTCACAGCCTCCCCACACACTTGGACATCCTGACAAACAGCTAGCCTACTTGCTGGACTACAAGTCCGGATCCCATCCCCCTGCCAAATTAGTTTAAACCCCCCCGAAGATAGCTAGCAAATCTACCCCCCAGGATATTGGTGCCCTTCTGGTTCAGGTGCAACCCGTCCAAATGACAGAGTAGGAAGATTTTAGGCTGGATTTTCTGAGGATAGCAAGCTCACACAGATTTCCATACATTTTTTTCTTACAAAAGAAGTGAACGCCACATTTCTAAGAGAAAATTCCAATCAGGGCTCCCTCAGCTACAAAGATACTGAAACTTACTGTAACTACAGTAAGATATTTAGGTGCTGGGAGAGTAAGGTGCCAGGTTGATCAGAGGGATAGAGTGCCAGGTAATTAGGGTGCTTGTGTCAGCTGCAAGTGTGGTTGGGTGCCAGGGGTTGAAAGATAGATGAGTAGGGGACAAGGCACCAGGTGGGTAGGATGTTAAGTGAGAAGACAATAGAGTCAAAAAATGTGGTGCTAGAAAAGCACAGCCAGCATCTGAGGAGCAGGAGAGTCGAGGTTTCAAGCATAAGCTCTTCATCAGGAATGTGATCTCCAGAATCTGCAGTCCTCACTTTCTCCTTGACAATAGGGTGCCAAATAGGTAGGATGCTTCAAGGTAGCATTGTAAGTGATGTAGTGTTTAGGGTAAGACAATGTGTGTGGCAAAATTCAGGTCGAGTGGGTGGTAGGGAGTGTGGATTGTGTCCTGTAAGGTGGTTGTGGAATTATGTTGGGTCAGCTGAGGTGGGTACAATGGTGGGGGAGGTGAGATGGGAGGCTGGTTAGGGTTTGGGAGTCATGTAGCTGAGTGTGTGTGAGATAAATTTGGGGTCTGTTGAATTGTTACTCAGGTGTTCATCTACATATTTGATAACTTTTCCTGAGTAACTATTTTATATAATTTCATCGAATCCTCCAAGGTCATTGATTTCAATGGAGACTTTCAGAGGGTTCTACTATAGCGGAATTGGCAAGTGAAAAATTCAATTTCTCGGTCAATTCCTTCAGAGTGTGCTATGATAGGGATTCCATAGGATGGTCATGCACACCTCCCATCTATGCTGGATTAACAACTGTCTGGCCAGTGAAATATCTTGGTGTTGATCTCGTTCAAAGTTCATCCATTTGCACCAAGTTAAAATCAAGCCCATTAGGCTAAATAGCCTTATTCTGTTAACTATATTGTTTTTACAATGTCAAACATGGAAATATCAAAGTGACAGTATGATACTTAAATGTTACTGGAGACATTTTTTTAAAAATCCTATAGTTATGCTACAATAGAGAACCCAGCCACCAGTGTTGATGCGTGTTGGACAGTCACTGGGCAAATTCACAAAATTGTTTGTCAATCTGAATAGATATCATTGACTTCATTGTCCAGATTAAAAACTTCAACAAAATGTATCTTTTTACAGCAAATTCCAAGAAAGAAAAGTGCATTGTCATGCACTAATACATTATGTAATTAGTGTACATTGACAAAAGCCAAGTAAACCAGTCCTACCATGTCCACTATAACGTACGTGTCAAATTTTCAACACTATGTTCTGACAAGACAATGGGTGGAAATATCTCTTCCCTGGTATGACATGAGTAAAGGTGAGAAAGGAAGGAAACTCCAGTGAGAGTGGAAAACAAAATCAAGATACCTGTTGTCATGAAACATTTTCCTCAAGGTACATTGGCAACTTTAGAGTCGTGCTATTGGATAGTGAATACGTTATATCAACAGAAACTCCAACTTTTTCACATCCCACTTCTAATTCTCCTTTTCCTCATCAAGAAAGCAAGTTCCTGACATGTAAATCAGGGTGTGGGTGCAGCTTGTTGAGACTACTATGCATTTGCTTCTTCAGAAAACCATCACTGCAAGCACCTTTGTCCTCAACCCTTCATCTATTTATCTTGGGTTGAGCAAGCCTCTAGCCTCTCACATCACCAGACCTGCTCTCACACTAAGTCAGACACCACTTCAGCTTTTTGACACTTCCCTTTGGAGCTCAGGGATACCTATGAGCTGCGAGTTTCTGTCAGGTCCTTTTGCATGCAGAGATCCTTACATCTAGTCTTAACGTTCTTGTCCTCACATGGATACCTGCATCTTGTGCCTCCTCACTTGTCTTCTATGTGCACAAAGACTTTAGTATTCAGTTACAATCTGCCAGCCTTAGTGCTTTGCATTCATATTTAGTGCAGAAAGAGAAGCTGCCACCTTGTTGCAGCGGGGAGCTCTCAACAGTCAGTAATATTGGGGTGCACATTTGATGTTGACCTATATCAAAGTCAGACTTGCAACAAGTGCAAGACATTTAAACGGGATACATCTTACTTATGCTTCAAGCAACTGGCCATTGCTGAAAGTCAGAGGGGAGTAATCTTTAGTTGGTTAAAAGGGGACTACAGTTGGTCAACAGGCACCAACACAGTCAGTCAAGGGGATTATCCTATTCTAATTCCCAGGATGTTGACAGAGTCAGTGCTGCAGGCCTGGGTGCAAGCAGTCTGTTAACTACAGGCAGTTTAGTTGGGGTGTTACTGAGACATCAGCCTTATGGGGAGGGGAGGGGTGTGTTGAGGGAGGGGGAATGGGCTAGTTTTCTTGCAATGAGAAGAAGGGGGAATTAAGTATGATAGAAGTGGTGCATGAGGAGTGATTGGTGATGTATGAGCAGGAGAGGTTGTATCCCCAGTAAGTGAGCAGGAAACAGAGGGCGATAAAGGTTAGTAGAGAGAACGTTGAGGATGAAAGCCATTGAGTGGATATGATGCACGTAGTATTGGTGGTTGTAATCATGAGTCTTGGTAAGGTGCATGTGCAGTGGCAAAGTTAGACTATGTAGTGACCCAGTGAGCTGAACAAAGATGGTGCGATTTACCATTTTATAGTGGGCGGCACTGTGGCTCAGTGGTTAGCCCTGCCTTATAGCACCAGGGACCTGGGTTCGATTCTAGCCATTGCTGAAAGTCAGAGGGGAGTAATCTTTAGTTGGTTAAAAGGGGACTACGGTTGGTCAACAGGTACCAACACAGTCAGTCTTTCAGCAACTATCTGTGTGAAATTTGTACATTCTCCCCGTGTCTGCGTGGGTTTCCTCTGGGTACTCCAGTTTCCTCCCACAGTCCAAAGATGTGCAGGTTAAGCGAATTGACCATGCTAAATTACCCACAATATTCAGGGATGTATAGGTTAAGTCTATTAGTCACGGATAAATGTAGAGTAATAAGGTAGGGGAATGGATCTGGGTTGGTTACTCTTCGGAGGGTCAGTGCAGATGTGTTGGGCCAAACGACTTGTTTCCACACTGTAGGGATTCTATGATTCTGCCCTTGTGGAACCTTGAAGGTCAGTGACCTTTTTCCTATATTTCTGCATGTTCTGTTTCACTTGGGACACTACACTGACCTGGTCTGCAACCTATGCCCACACTGGCTGGGTTTGGTGGCATGTCCTCCTGTGGCTGGAAAAAGGACTGCCCTCTTCTTCACCACCATATCCACAAGGCCTTCAGCTCCCTGTCTGCGAAGCAGGAAGTAATTTTTACTTTCCTCTTGGCCTTTTCTTCATTCTTAACGGTTGAGCATCACAGTGTAGGGTGCGGTTCCTGGTTTTTACAGTGTGTGAAGTTGCATAAGTTTAGCTTCAAACACATCAAAGCACGAGCAATGGCAAATACCCGTGCCTCTCGAGCTGCGCAATTCCCTGAGAAAGGTGTCCAATTCGGGCGTGTGGAATCTTGCGTGAAAAATGTCATGGCAAGCCATGGCATCAGGAATCTCAGACGACAAAACACTTTAACTGAAAAATGGGAACATTTCGCCCCGTTGCTCCCCCATTTACACTTTTTAGTTATTTAAGTTATTCAATTGTTCCGAACTGGAGTGCAACCTCTAAATGGTTTTGCCCAATGAAGTCACTGAAATAAAAGAGTGTAAGCACTTTTCAGGCTTGTTTTCTGAAGAGTGACATTACTGAATTTGTTGTTTTTGGTTTGGGAGGGACAAACTGTAAGTAATAAGAAGCAATGAATCTTCATCATTATTATCCTGTACTTGGATGGTCATAAAAGCACATTTTGCTTTGCAAAATCATATTGCAATTATGAAAATCACTTATCAGTGCTAACAACGCATAATGTGAAAATTAACATAAACAAAGTTGGGCTGTGCTGGCTTATCTTTTCTGTCAATTTTTGCCCTTTCTTTGCTCAAATTAACTCTACATTTCTGGAGAGAGACCGATAAATGAGTTACCAGCTGCACTTTGTTTACCACTGAGAATAGTATTGCGATAGGTTGAACTTATTTTGATACAACAGGGAATAAGAGGTGGTATGTCATTCGTTTTATTACATCCCAGAATAATTTTGAGTTGGCAGGGATATGCATTAGGATAATTCTCTTAACTGACATTTACTAATGGCGATAGACTTCACTCCAGAATTGTAGAAGACAGTGCTAACATTTTTGTTATATATAGTTCACACTAATAGTTTCTGTTTATGTGGATAACTAATTTGACAAAGTGAGTTGGTTAATTACACTGCATGATTAGATTTCAATAAACCTTCAATTTGTTTGTAGTTACATCTGAGCTAGAAGAATTTGGGTAGGTACATTCTTTCACATCTCCAATCAGTATTGAATCAGCGTTGAATCTCAATCACTCTCAATTACCTAAAAAGGTTTCAATTCTGAAGTGGTTTAAGACAGCATCAACTTGGTTTCTATTGTGCAAGTGAGAAATGACTTGGCACTGATTTGCAAAATCACAAGTTTCTGTCATAAATGACTACAGAGTAATAGTACAGGAAATGGAAAGAGGGAACATGCCATATTGTTAAGAAGGAAAAATGGGGCTTTATTCTGTCAGTATACGATAGCAGAAGTTGTGATAAGAGGAAAATAGTTTATTTATGTGGTATTGAGCTTTTAAGATTTCCCCTGTTCCCTGACGAGCAGGGAAGAAGTTCCTAATTTTTTGTTAGTTCTGTTTAAACAGTTGAAAAGAGTGACTGAAGAATATTAGGGAATAGAGGAAAGGTCCTCTTGTGGAACAGGGGTACAGTCTCTACACTTAAACCAGGATGCTTAGGCTCAAGTACCACCTGCTCCAGAGATGGGTAATAACATTTCTGAACAGGTTGGTTAGGGGAAAAAAAGGGGAACACCTTTCTTTTACCAGGGAGTTGATGTTTTCTATTGGCAGCACTGACAAAATCAAGTTCTCATCACATGGGAGATAATACCAACAACCTAATGACAAGGTGGATTACAATTATATATGTTGAAATTCAGGAGTGATTTAAGTTTCTTTTATAGTTTTGCAAAAGTGATTTTTTTTTAAATTTAAAAATCAATTTTTGTAAAGGCTCATCCTGAATGTCATGTTGCTTTATTGTCTGGATAATAATGCTGTAATATTTAAGTCTGTTAAGTCAGACCCCAATAGCAACTGGGGTAACAATAAAAAAAACAGGCCAGCCCAAAGATGTGTGGACTATTACAGTGCTTACTTAAGGTGAAGGTTCCAGTTCTGAATGTACAATGAGATTTCTGTGATCAATAACCTCAAAGACCTCAATTCACTTGCTATGGTGATCAAACCGGTGATAGGGAAGAAAATAACTTGTCATTAGAATTTCAGTACTTTTCAGCCTACTGGCATAGGCAAAATAAAAAGAGGAAAATGTAGAAGCAATCCCTTTCAAGAAGTACACTCTATTGTAAGTCTACAGTCTGTTGCATTAACATTCTTTGGGCAGTACATTAAACATAGTAGGGAACACTTAAAGGTCACCTGCAGTGGAGTTAAAGTGATGAAAAATAGCCTGCTTTCAAAAGTAATTCCATTAACAGCATAAATTGTGAAATGGCTTTATTCTGTGGGTTGATACCCACATTAGGAGACCTGCACTTCCAGGTGTATGTTGCAGTGGAAGCACTGTTATTCACAACTTTGTCATCCATCAGATTATTCGCAGGTCAGAACTTTGCAAGAGACATTGTCTCATCGCACCGTTCATTTTGTTCTTATGATTTTGTTTCTACTTTGAGATGGATTAAGCCTCATAAGCTCAAAAATGACTTCAGTTTTCGTGGGCAGATAAGTACTTAACATATTCATTGGGCATTCCTCTTTCCACTAATTTAGTGTAAACCTTAACCTATTAAAGTTAATGTGCTAATATCTAAAGTAGCAGGTAGCATTCATATTGCCATCAGTAATCTTTGGATCACAATTTCTTGTTTTGTTAGTTGTATTACATTTCATCCTGTACCTTGAATACCTCCATCCATAATGCAGAAGACAAAACATTTGAGAAATATTGATTACTCACCAAGTTACATTTATGTGTCCAGTCCATTTCCTCTGTGGCAGATGGTAGAAATTCCATTGTGTGTTTCTTAGGATCTCACATGCACTGCTGTTACGTATTCACCAAGATGTTAGTGTGAAGTAATATAAGATTATGCCATAAAGAGTATAGTGAGGATTTTTAACTATTGTCAGGAATAACAAAATGGTACTCTTTAGATCAAATTGATTAATTGGTTAATATACGTCTAACAAACTCAAATAATAGGGAATTAACAATTAGTTAATAAAGCTAACATTTATTATAAAAGAAAAAGAAAACTCTGGGGACTTTTTCATCATATATTTTAAGAAGCAATTCAGTGATTTATGTTATAGGTTGGGATCATATAAAGGGGCATGCAGGAGAGCTCGGATTTGTAATAATATGTGCACAAACCTTGGATATATAATGCATGTACACGTGCACCTGAAGGCAATGAAATATTGACCCCCAGCAACGTCACTGTGACAGACTATTTCCATCGATGCTTTCCTTAAAAAAAAACCATGAAGTTCATGGATTCTCTTGAAGCTTAGAATTTAAAAGCTTTAAGTGCAGAAAATGCAGTTCTTTCATACAAGTTTCAATCTCAGTCTATTCAACATCAAAAAACCTTTATTGAAATGGTGTTGCCTGTCAAATATTCTATACAGACACTTAAACCAGTTATTACTCATAAAATACTTTAATCCAGGTGCTCTGCTGTATGAGACAAGTAAAAGACTGTGCTTCAAATTTAGTTTTATTAAAACACTCACAAATTAAAGAAATAACTCTTGCACATAAATTAAGTGAATTTTTCGCTAAACTAGATTGATTCCTGAAAAACACATATGCTACCAGCTCTGGTGAGTATGATTGGGCTGTTGCATTCAATTCATTGAGCTCGTTCAATAGGTGCACTACAGTCTTCTTGATATGAAGGTGAGTCTTCACTGAGGGAATGCTGCTAGGTGTCTATCTTATACCTTCTCTGGAATGTTCTCCGACTCCAGCCAATGGAGTAAGAGCATCCAATGAGGTTAGGCCAAATCATCCTAGGTGTACCCATTGCTTTTTCAACATATGATTACTCCATGGTGCCAAGGGGTCAGGCCAAACCTGAGGAACACACAAACATAATGTCTCTCCTTATTATTCTGGATGTTTGCCTGTTAATGGGTTTTGGATCATAATGATTCTCTCATTGTTAAGGTTGAGAATCTCTGTTCAATATGCAAGACACATCTGGGCTGGTCCTCAATAGCTTTTGACTTGAGGTAATGTTAGCCTCACTGCATTTCATCAGGCCTTGCTTACAGAAACTGCTTAGCCAATTTCATGCTGGGCTTAGTTGTTTAAGTCATTGGCCACTTGGCCACAGTTCCTCCCCTCAATCCCATGAGCCTCAGATAAAAGGATCAGACAACCCAAATCAATTCCCTTTGCAGGCATGCGTCTGAGTCTCAGACAGTCAGTCCAAAATCCCTAACCCTATCACAATACAAATACCCCTAATTACATTAAAAATGCATTCCATCAGGCTTTGCTTGCAGAAACTGTTTAGCCAATTTTATATTTGGCCTAGTTGTTTAGGACAGTGGCCATTTGGCCACAATGGTATTGCTTGGATGTTTGAATGATGGTTTTGATATATTGCGCAGATAGAAAAAGGCAGATTGTGGTTTGCTGCATCGTTGCAAAAAAGATGGGATTCCCATGACATCATAAATGTCAACATGAAGATTAGATCCAAATATACTTTTTCTATATATTTTATGTAATATGTATTTTATACATATTAATGCTATTTTTGTTACCAGAAAGCCCACGTACTATTTCAGCACCATTCCTGACATGTATGCTCCTTCATTGGCGCTATCCTCTACATCACCTAGTTCACAAACTTCACTTCCCAGTGTAGGAGATCTGAACTTCTGAAAGTACTCATCCAGTAAAGTAAGATAGTTTTAGAACAAAATAGAATATTACATAGAATATATTAAAAAGAGTTGCAAGGCAGCAATTGAATTTCAGAGTTGTAACAATGTTGAAAATCTTTGAAGTAGTTTCATTAGGAATATGTGCTGTTATGGATTTCATTGAGTTCTTTTTTATATTTCATAGTATGTAAGGTTTATCTCTTAATGACAGCATTCACTTCTCTTTATGCAATAGGATGGAAAAGATGCTTAATTGTATAATTATATTTTTCTCCTAGTCTGCTGAAAGCAGTGATTATATTGGTTATTGCTCTGCAGGTATCAAGTCTTTCAGCACATTACATAACAATGCCAATTCTTTATTAATGTGTCAGAATACCTAAAGACTGATTTTAGCTCTGTCCACTTGACAAGAATATGCTGTGCAGTTGATTACGCCAGATACAGAGTACTTACTAGCTGACTCACTGGCACAATGATGGCTATTATTTGAGAAAGTAGTTAAGGAAGACATATTGAGAGATGATAAAATGTACCTTGCCCATCAGGTGACATTCCTGTAGAGCTGGGACTCATCACTTTCATTGATCTGTGGGAGAGCAGAAAGTGAGTGACTCTTTAAACCTTTGCTACAAAGACCATGACAGATGTTTGTGTCTTTACATAAGAGTCTGAGGCCTACATGGAAGTAAGTTGCATCATGACTGAAGGCACTTCGTTTTTATGAAGGCTCTTGAGCATCAACTTAGATGTGGTCACATTTTCACACACTCTGAAAGTTGACACCATATAGGCTGGATGCAGCCACCCCATATATTTTCTGATTCATAATTGATCAGGTAGGTATAATATTAAAATGAGACCTGGGAGTTAAAATAAACAAGGACTCACTCTGCTGATAGTCATGAGCATCTTCCATTAGTTTCATCTTATTTTACTTCCTTATTTTGCACTCCGTTAACATTGGATACTGAATGTCTTCAGGCAATTTTGTTGTTGTTACTCATAACTGGAACCTTCGGATAATGATAAGAAATGAAAATCATTGTCACGCCCAGTTGGGGAGGAGTAAAATGGTTCATTGCCTTTTCCAACAAGACAATCCCATTAGTTCAGAAATGAATGTGTGAAAACAAAAACAAGAGAACCTGTTTTTCAAACAGCAAAAGAAGTCTCTAAATATGAGCCTTTGTGGGTAAGAAAACAGGAAATCGCCATCTTGGCTACAGGATTACAGATCTCCAAGAAAGACAACTCTTCGAAAAAGACTGAGACATGCCAAAAAACTATTTACTTATACCAAGACAGTAAGTGTAATTTTTGTTTGTTTGTACATCCTCTTTATTTTTATGTGGATTTGAAAATTGTGTGCTACTTCTAAGTAGAATTGTTACACTGCATTTCTTCATAGGTGCATGAAGATAAACAACATTAAATCTATGTGGGTTCACTACTACATGTTATTTCTAGATGAATTGATGATTTCAGTTATGCTATTCTCTACAATATTGTAACCATTATGATAATATAATCCAGGATTTATTGTTACAATAAAATATTATTAAGCAATCATTAAAATGTTGCACACTCACACTTAATATCTGAAAAACCCATAAACAAATAAAAACATTCTTTATTTCTTAAATCAGCATTCTATGTATTGATATTGGTTAACTCAAGTGAGTTATTTCTGCTATTATTTGTAGATATATTTAACCTTTGAGATAAATTTGGTAGACTGAAAGCTCTTAACAGGAAGTTCCATGGCTATAGCTAGCAATGCTGACTAAATTCCCGATAATAATTTATAATCTCTTTTAGATGAGGAGTTAGCCCAACCAAAAGTTCAGCTTGGTAATTGTATCTTGCTAGGGGGGTAAAAGTGATGGATGTATCAGCATATCCATAGTTCAGTTGAAGGAAACAGGTTTACTTTAAAACAACGCGCTTGCCATTTCAGTGTGTGTTTAACTTAACTGCTTGAACTGCAAAGGTTTTAGACAAGTTTCCTTGTTAGTTTTTAAGAACATTAGAGCAGGAGCAGACCAGTCAACCACTTGAGTTTGCTTCTCCGATTTAGATTATGGCTGATCTTCTCAATGCTTTACTACCAGACTATTCTCCTATCCTTTGATGGAATGAGTAACAAGAAACCTTCAAATTATGCATTGAATTTACTTAATAATTGAGCTTCCAAAGTCCTCTGGGTTTTACCCCTTCTGAGTGAAGACGTTTCTCCTCATCTCAGTCCTTAATGGCTTGCTTTTATTCTGACACTTTATTCAAGATTCCATCGACAGAGGAAACATCCTTTTCACATCTGCTCCATCCCTTTAACACTTTAAGTTCAATGAGATCTATTCCTCTAAGCTCCCAAAAATACAGGCCACAGTCTCCTCAATCACTCCTCATTGGACAGTCCCACCATTCCAGGAATCAATTTGACAAATCTGCTAAACTTCACCGTGGAAAAGTATCTTTCCTTAACTTAGGCATTGTGCCAGAACAGCACACAGTACTCCAGCTGTGGCCTCATCAGTGTTCTGTATATTTGAAGCAAGATTTATTTGTTCACAACTCTCTTGGTTTAAAAACTACCAAACCAATTGTATTCCAATTTACTTGCTACACCTGCAATCAAGCTTTGTGACTCATGAACAAGTAACACTTTCAACATTAACACTTACCAATCTATCACCATTTTAGAATTACTGTGCACCTCCCTTCCTCCTTCATAGGCAGTAAATAATGCATACCCTCACATTTATCCATATTGTATTTCATCTTCCATACCCTTACCCATTCATTCAGTCTGTCCACTTGAAACCTCTTGGTATCCTTCTCACAGCTCACATTCCCACCGGGTTTTGTGTCATCTGCAAACTTAGAAACATTACAACTTACTTCCACATTCGAATCATTAACATTGATTGTGAAAAGTTGGAATGTAAACACTAGGATGCAGGTTATTTTCAATTCAGTATTATTCAATGAGAAATGGCTAATAAATAATCTTGTTTAAAAAGAATATTTTGGAGGTTGTGACCATTGTATAATGCTGGTAAAAGCCTGCCATCCTGAGAATGACATATGTATTTCTATTCTCTACTTTCTGCCTGTTAACAAACTACAATCCATGCTAGTACATTACCTCCAATCACATACACTCTAGCTTTATATATTAAATGCCTGAGTAGGATTTTATTAAAACCTACTGAAAATCCAAATACATCACATCTAGTAGTTCCCTGTTATTGATTCTGTTCTAAGCATCCTCAAAAACAAATCTATCAGCTTTATCAAATATGATTTATACTTCATAAAATCATGTTGACTCTGTCCAGTCAGGCAATAATTTTCTGTGCATCCAGTACTTCAATCAGTAATAATCGATTCTAGTATTTCCCTACTCCTTATATCATGCTAACTGGTCTGTAGCTTGCTGTGTTTTCTGACCTTTGTTTAAGCATGATTACATTTGCAACCTTCCAAATTGGGTGCACAATTACATAATTAATCAAATTTTGAAAGATGGTCACAATTACATTCAATATCTCTTTCATCTCTTTAACACTTTAGAGTGAAGTTCATCAGGTTTCTGGGATTTGTCAAATTTTAGTCTCATTAATTTCTCCAAGACCACTCTTTTGTTGATACTAATTTCTTTCAGTTCCACGCTCTTATTCAACACTTTGTCACAAGTTTCTCAAGGATACTTCTTGTGCCTTCCTCAGTGAAGACAGACACTAAGTACTTCTTTGACATCTCTGCCATTTTCCTGTTTCCTATAATAAACTTTCTTGTCTCTGTCAATAAAGGGTCAACATTTGCCTTTGTTAGTCTTTTCCTTTTTATTTACATATTGAAGCTTTTACAATATGTTTCGACAATACATATATTATATTCTTGCTATCACTTTTTTGTCCTCCTTTGTTGACTCTAACAATCTCCCAATCCTCCAGCTTACAATGTTTTTTGACAACATTTTAAGTATTTTCCTTTGATTTAATACTGTCTTCAACTTCCCTTGTTAATCATGGTTCTCATTTATTTCTATTGGATATTGTTATTGGATATTTTTAAAGCAAAGCATTAATTATTAAATATTGCTAACCTAATGCCAAACCTTTTAATGCACTTTTCCAATCCATCACAGCCTCATGCATTCATAACTTTAGATTTAAGACCCTAGTTTCCAATTGAACTACATCTTTTTCAAACTTAATGGAAAATTCTATCATATATTGGTCACAACTCCCTAAAGATTCTATTCAAACAAGATTATTAATTAGACGCTTCTCATTGCATAATACTGAATCGAAAATAACCTACACCCTAGTTTGTTTCTCAACATATTGCTCCAGCAAGCTATTTTGAACATGTTCCACACTATTGATGCACATTAAATTTACTCAATCTATATGTAGATTGAAGTTGCTCATGATTGTTGCACTTCTCTATGTCCACCTCTTATTTCCTGATTTACACTACGCCCTACATTACCATCAGTGTTTGGTGGTCTATGTATCATTCCTACCAGTATTTACGTTTTTTTGCTTCTTAGCTCCACCCAAACAAGTTCTACATCCTGTTCTTCTAATCAGACAATCTCACTCACACATAGACTGATCAGAGATGTGAGGTCTGATGAACTCTAATATTCCCCTCAGATGTTCTATTACTGCATCTAACATAGCAATCACAATGGCTAGAGGTCTTGTAGAATTGCTTCAAATGCAAAGATAACATCAGTGAAAGAAAGCTCAACAAGACAACATTTGATTTGATTTGATTTATGGTGGTAGTCCCATGTACCTAAGTACAATGAAAAGCTTTGTAACACCAAGGTAACAAACTGCAATAGCTGCTCCACAGCCTCCAGTGGGAGGAGGAGATTTCCTAATCGCAGAGCATTATCAACTATAACCATGTTGTTATCATCAACATGTAGAGTTCATCAATGGAAAGGTTTCCACTCTGTCAGTGCTGAAATTGTATTTTTCCAATGATGCTAAATCTTGGAAGTTTGTGCCAGATACATGATGTGTACATGGACAAATCACAGGCTTCTGCCTACATCCAAGGCCTCCTTAAGATGGGATTTGATCTTCTGAGGATGCGGATCATGATCAGCACAATGACTGGAAGTAAAATCCAAGGCAGCAGGATAGAAGAATATATCATTAAGCCTGAGAAGTCAACAGAATCGAGTTAAATAAAAGCAAAAGTGCTATGGGTGTTGGTAATCTGAATGAAACACAGAAAATGTGAGAGAAACTCAGCAGGTCCAGCAGCATTTGAGGAAAGAGAAACACAATGTGTCTCTTCTTCAGAACCAGAGAGAAGATGGTGGTACTTACCCATGTGGAGCACAGATCATTAGACTTCTTCATCCATTTCTGTGCATTCCATTTTATCTTGGATATAGTACTAGTCTGGACAGCTAGCTGTGTCCACACTGACAGGGTCTGGTGGTATTGTATCTTATACTGAGCTGCTGGATAAATATTGCATTCTATCCACCAGTACCTTCACATCCCAGATAGTGTCACAGGGAGTTAACCTAGGCTTCTGGAGCATGTCTTCTGTGATAAGTACCATACTGTGAAGGAAATTCCTGATTTGCAGTGTCTGAATTAGTGGTGCGAGTAGGATTTAAAAATGGTGCCAGTGGTGTAAACATTGGAAGGTCCCAGCAATGGTGAACACTTCCTCTTGTACTCCCACCTGATTTTATGAGAGAGGTACTATAGAAAGAAAACAGCAGACTAGGTTTGAAGTTGTACGAGTAGGCAGAAATGGAAAGAGATTCACTCAGACACCATTTGTGCTGTTTGTTTCCAGACTGACTTGCTTCTTTCTTCTATTTGGAGTAAACAGCTTACCTGATGTCAGTTCTGTTCAGGTCTCCACCTGATCTATGCTTCCATTATCCACAAGAATTATTTGAAATTAGAAGCCATTACTGTATAATGATGAATGGATGGTGGCTATTTAGATGTATTTATGGTGAACTATTTACTTTGCAGCTCTTTTTGCTAAGTTTCAAGTTTGGAAATACATGAGTTTGGATAAGTTCATAGATTTTGAGTTTTGAAAAGTCCATAAACAGTAGAACATCTGAATTTTACAGATGGTTTCACCTCAAAAAGTCGATTTAAGGGAGAACACTCAATGCAGGGTTATTTAATAGAAATATGAGGTAAAACTGAGACCATGAAGTCATATGAGGACATTCTTAGTGGTCACCTGAACAGCTTCCTGTTACATTACTTTTTATAACATAGTGATTTTCTGCCAGTAAATTGACAAAATCTTTTTATAAAGTTTGGATTTGCAACATTATTTAGTCACTTCCATCAACAATTATGGAGTTTGCATCAGGACAATCAACTTTGTGGATGTTCATTATCAAGTTAAGTAGCTTCTTAGCTGCTTGAGAAACAGCAAAGGAATATTAATGCTTTTGTTTTGTGATTCACTGCTACTTTTCTGTCAGTACTACTGACACTGAGTTCTCTGAGATCACATGCTTGGATATTGTTTCCCCTGATCTTGTATTGCTTTGTTGATTTTATAGAAAATGTCCTGTTATCAGTAGGCCACAACAATCTCTGTGAGATTTATTCAAGTTCGCCCTATGTTTTCACTAACCTAGCAACTGTCCATCTGAAATCATTTTAATTTCAGTTCTGTTTTCACCTTTTTTTAAACCAAATTTCAGAAATTGTTTTATTCAGTGGAGGTGCTGGATTTCAGCCAGAAATCACTGGTACTCAACTGAATTTAGTCATTGGTTTCTTGTGTAATTTGATTTCAAAACAGATTTCTGGTTAATACTTATCAAAACACAAATATGAGGATAAACACATGCAACATCTCCGAGCCTTCCCCAATGGAGTGAGGTTGGTATCTAGTGTAAGCTGTTGATACTGTTTCTCCTTCTCCCCAGGGATATAGAATGTAACCCGGGGCCTCACTGTGATGGTATCTTGTTCACATCTGCTATCATAATCCACTTAATGAGTTCATTAAATAGTCCCAGAGCTCTTCCATAAACTTGATTTTTTTGTGTTCTGGTGTTATCTATTTCAGCTTATAATTTACGCGCAATCTTTGCTTACTGGATATAGCGTCACCAGAGAGTTGGCGTTATACCATTTTTGTGTGTGTTAGCAATGCTCAGAACTCAATTAACTACTCTGAACTTACTTGTTATGTGTCCACTGAAGCAGTCTGTGGTAGTAATGGTCCAGACCATAAAGGCTTCAAAATACTAAAGGCATTTTTATATTGTAGTCCACCTTCCATATTTGAAAATGTTGCACTTCAGATGATCCTGCTGGGTATTGGTAAAACATATTTTTAAATTATCTTTTAAATATTGTTGGCAAATTTGCCCTGCATTTACCAGAAATGAGTAGTTAGTTATGATTTTTGTATCAGCTTGATTTTTGGAAATTATTAATTAGTTACAGGTCTCTTCTGTCGGCTTGCCCTTATTTAGAACTGTTTAGGAGTAATTTATTTTGTAAAAATCCAGTAATTTAAAACAAATATAGAAATAATCTTTTCTTTTCATTGAAATAATCATTTTCAATCTATGAAAAAGCCTTCAAATGTTGAAATTCATTTAAAACTCGTGTCTCCTAGGCATGTTTTGAATTTATGAAAGGTTTCCGGTCCAGTGCAGAGATATAATTTACAGAGGTTGCCATTGAATTAATTTGTTACATTTAGTGATTCAGCACATTGGTGTGGTGGTAAAACCATTGGACAACACAAAACTAAATTCAAAACATTGGGATGTTATGTTGAGGTTGTACAGGAAGATGGTGAGGTCTCTTCTGGGGTACTATGATCAGTTCTGGTCTCACTTTTATAGGAAGGATATTATTAAGCTGGAGAAGATTTCAAAAGACATTTACAAGGATGTTGCTGGGAATGGAGAGATTCAGTTAAAAGGAGGGGGTGGATAGGTCGGGGCCTTTATCACTGGAGTGTAGGAGGTTGGGGGGGTGACCTTATACAGGTTTACAAAATCATGAGGGATAGAGATAAGGTGAATGGCAGGTGTCTTTTCCTCAGGATGGGGCATTTCAAGATCAAGGGGCATATTTTAAAGGTGAGAGGGGGAAAAAACTTAAAAAAGACATGAGGAGCAATCTTTTTACACACAGTGGTTCGTGTGTGAAATGAACTTCCAGAGGAAGTCGTGAATGCAGGTACAGTTACAACATTTAAAAGGCATTTAGATAACTACATGAATAAGAAATGGGCCAAGTGCAGGCAGATGGGGCTAGTTTGGGATTATGGTCGGCATGGACTGGTTGGACCGAAAGGTCTGTTTCCATGCTGTGTGATTCTATGACTCCACATAAACAAAAACTTAAGAATGTTTCCTCTTTTCCTTCCCTTTGAAAATATAACACTGTTCTGTGAAAGTAAAAGTGATGCAAAATACTAATGGATAGTAATATTGGATTTCGAGTGTGCAACATTGAGTTTTGCATATTAATGAAGTCTCGGCATTCATAAATCGGTCAGTGTCTGAACAATTCTGCACGTCTGTTTATCTAAATCTGTGTCTACAATATTTTTCAATCCAGTGAATTGAAATGCTTAGGCAGTCAGTTGTTCTTTTGTGGGAGGAACTTGTGATAAATTCAGGTTAGAAGTTATAAATGGAAAACATTCACAAGTATGATTTTATAGACTGTCTGTTTTGTAAATTTAAGTGATGAACCGTGAGCTGTCATCATTTAGTGAATCTTAATGTTGAACCTAAAATTGATTGTGGCCTCTGAAGCTGTGAGAATATCGTTTCCCAGGTAAAGTTGATGATTTCAGGGTAGCACCCACATCTTCTTCAGCTACAGTTGAACTGTCACATAACCTGGTTCAACATCTACACCCACTCAAATCATTAAAAGTTGCAACACAGGTTAGTGAGATCATAAAAATAAGCAAATCAAGCACCAGACTTTAATTCCAAAAGGATAGAGTTGAAAATTAAGAGATAATGCTAAATTTGCACCAGACCTTGGTTATGTCAGACTGCTTGCAATTCTGTCCTCATGTTCCAGAATGGATATAGGGGCATTGAAGAGAGTGCAGTGAATATTGCTAAGGATAGTACCAGAACTGTATATTTATGTCTATCAGGAAAGTGTTGATAGGCTGGGGCTTTTTTTTTGTTGAAAAGGAAAAGCTAAGATATGTCTTGATAAATGCCTTTAACATAATGAAAGTGGATATCAGGACAGTTTCCAATAGTAGGGAAGAGCATCATAGCTAGAGGCTATTGAATGTAGTATTGTTACCAAGAAATCCAAAGGGAATTTGGAGTAGATTTCTTTACTCAAAGAGTGATTAATATTTGGAACATGCTACCACAGGTAGCAGTTGAAATGCTTAGCATGCAGAAGCACCGAAGGGGAATCTGGAGAAGTCTTTGATGGAGAATAGAAAAGGAAAAATCTGGCCCCAATGATAGATTTAGATGAGGAAAGTAGACTGCTGCAAACCAGTTGTGTCAAGTGACCTGTTTCTGTGCTGTGTAACCCAAGTTGAAGCAGTCGGATTGTCACTTCTCCAGCTTACAGAGGAGCAATTTAACACTCACACTACAGAATCTGGTTGAGGCCAGGATGTGAAGGTAACATGGCAAAAAGAAACATTAACCAGCAAGTCCAGATATTGTATATACCTATAATTACATGTTAAATAACCTTCACATCCTTACATTTTGATTTTTAGTTTCTGGAGCACATAGATTCAAGCCAAAGGTTAGCGGGATAAAGCATAGCTGAACAAAAGGGTACCTTCAAAGAGGAAATGATTTGATTACAGTCATGATATATTCCCTCAAAAGGGTAAGATAGAGCATAAAAATCCCTGAATGAAAAGTGGAAACAGAAATTAAGATAAAGAAGAAAAGGTTTGCGTTTGATGTGTTTCAGGTCAAAAATACATTGAGCACCAGGCTGAATATAGGTGGTCCGGAAGGAAGGTGAAAAAGCAAATATGGGAAGCAATGAAACCTTATGAAAGTAGGTAGGCAACAAACGTTAAATAAACTCCCCAAATCCTCTCCAGGTATATAACAGCAAAAAAATGGTAAAAGGAGGGGATTTCCAAACAGAAACAGAATATTTGAGATATTAAAAGAATACCTTGTATCTGAATTTACCAAGGAAGCAGATGCTACTTGGGCTATGATGTCAGGGGAAGAAACTCAGTCACTAGGGGTTTTAAAATTGATAAGGAGGAGATGTTGGATAAGCTGTTAATTCTTAGAGTGACAAAGCACCGAGGCCAAATGAGACTGTCTTTGAGCCCTTTGGAACATCCTTCTTCTTTAGATACTTTAGATTCCCTCCAGTGTGGAAACAGGCCATTTGGCTGAACAGGTTTGCACCGACCCTCCAAAGAGTAACCCACCCAGACCCATTCCACTATATTTACCCCTAACTAACACATCTAATACTATGGGCAATTTAACATGGCCAATTCACTTGACCTGCATATCTTTGGATTGTGCGAGGAAATCAGAGGAAACCCACGCAGACACAAGGAGAATGTGAGAACTCCACACAGTCACCCAAGGCTGTAATTGAACCCAGGTCCTTGGTGCTGTGAGGCAGCAGTGCTAACCACTGAGCCACCGTGCCACCCCTAGTACTGCAGTGACATTCATAATAAATGGCACCACCTCTTCGTCTTTCCTTCCTGTCTTATTTTTCCTCAACTCCCTATAACCAGGAATACTTATCACTTATTCCTGCCCTTCCTTCAGCTAGGACTCCGCTATCATCATAACATAACACCACAATCCCACAAGGCACTTAAAACTCACCAAATAAAGGTGAGGCAGTAATATCACTAATTAGCAATCCAAACCCCTGGTCTATTGCTGTGGGGACATGGCTTTGAATTAAATGGGTTCAAAATCAGTTGGATTCCAATGATTGTGAATAGATCGTTGCAATGTCAATGCAGTAATGAAAGTGGATACCTATCCAAATCACAGTTGGATGATTGCATTGAAGATTGGACATAGACAGTATGTTAAAGCAGTTCTTTGATTAAAAAGATATTGGTAAGTTCCATTGACCAATGGCAGGAAGAGACAATACCAGAGTAAAACAAAAACAGAAAGCTCAGCAGGTCTGGCAGCATCTATGGAGAGAAATCAGAGTTCATGTATCAGCTCGAGTGACCCTTATTTAAAACCTTTTAAGGAAGGTTCCCTTCAGTGTGGAAACAGGCTATTTTTGGCCCAACAAGTCCACACTGACCCTCTGAAGAGTATCCCACCCAGACCCATTCCCCTACCCTCCATTTTCCCTGACTAATACACCTAAACTACACATCCCTGAACACTATGGGCAATTTAGCATTGCCAATTCGCCTAACCTGTACATCTTTTGGATTGTGGGAAGAAACCAGAGCACTCGGAGGAAACCCACGCAGACACTGTGAGAACATGCAAACTCCACACAGACAGTCGCCCAAGGCTGGAATCGAATCCTGGTCCCTGGTGCTGTGAGGCAGCAGTGCTAACCACTGAGCCATCATGCTGCCCTAATGATCTAGACATTGGTTTACCGTGGAAAATTTCAAAGTTTGTGGATCAAAGAAAGCTTGGAACTGTTATAAGCTGTGAAGAAGGCTGTGTGTAACTACAAATGACATTCGCGTATTAATGGAATGGGCATATTGGTGACAGATGAAGTTCAATGCAGAGAAGTTTGAGGCAATGCATTTTGGTATAAAAACATAGAGTGACAGTGTAAAACAAAGGATACTACTTTCAAAGGTGTGCAGGAGCAGAGGCATCTGGGTATATATGTGTCCAGGTGATTCTAGGGGAGCAGCATAAGTGGAGAGAATTTTTAGTGAAGCATATAGTATCTTCAGCTTCATTAATAAAGGCATGGAATACAAGAGCAAGGAAAACATGTGGAACTTGTATAAGTCACTGAGTTGGAATATTATGTGGATGTGAATATTAGGTAGATGTGAACATATAAGTGTCAGTGATGAAGAAGTTTACAAGATTTTCTCTAGGAATGTGAAACTTCAGTTGGGAAAATAGATTTGCAAAATTGGAACAGTTTTCCTTGAAGAGGAGAAGGCTGAAATGAGATTTGCCAAAACTTTCAAAACCATGATGGCTCTGGATAGAGTTGACAGCAAGAAACTGTTCCCACTCATGAAAGAATGAAGACTGAAAAGGCACAGATTGAAAGTAAATTCCAAAAGAAACACATTTGATTTGACATTTGTTTTTCGTGCAGCATGTGGTTTGGATCTGGAATGCTCAGTTGGCTGGGAAGCAGATTTGCAATGCAGAATGATGCCTGCAGCTCAAGTTCAGTTTCTGCACCAAAGCTGAAATCCCCATAGCAGTCCTGCCTCTTGCCTGACCCTCAGGCTGCAGCCTATTGTCCTCTGGGTCTATGACAACTTTCTCGCACGGCCTGGATTTGGTAGAGGCAGGTTCAATTGAGACATTTAAGAGGACACTCAACAATTATTCAAATAAAAATTGAATGTGTAGGACAATAAGAAGAATCAGAAAAGCACCAAGGCATCATGTTCATTCAGAGAGAAGGTGCAGAGACGGCGCAGCATATGGCCTCTTTCTGTACTGTAAAAATTCCGTAACTCTGCTCCTGAAATGGTGTGTGTGCAGAAATGAATGTAAACTCGCACAATACTGATGTCTGTATGGCACATATACCCTGGGTGCAAAACAGACTTTGGAAATCCTGGTATATTCAAGAAATCTGAGTGACATTACACCTCAGCTTTGTATGATTGGTTTATATTTGAAGGCAAACTGGTCTCAGATCACCTCTTAGTAAATGATCTGAAAACAGTTTCCAGGAGGTTTAATAATTTATTTTCTGACATCAGAATTAAATTGGTTAAAACAATTATTCATTCAGTCTTGTAAGTGAACATAATTCTCGAATTGATGAATGTTTTAGTTTTATATAAGTGAATTTTGATTTGATTCATTGGGAAATTAAAAACCCAAAGAACTGAAAAGCTAAGGACTGCAATGATACTGATAGTGGTTTAATTAAAACAGCAATTCTTCAGATAGATGAACCAATAGCCAGATTTATGAAGTTTTGTTTCAAATTAAGACAGTTCCAAGCGACACTGAAAATGACATTTTAAAAGTAGGACTGATGAGATTACATGTATTTGCAAAATCATCAAAGGTTTTAGCAAAGGTAACAGATGATCAATATTCATACTGCAACATTTTATGAAAGCATTTATTACACATTTTTAGGATACTACATTCTTCTTTTGAAAGAAATCATCTTCTAAGTGTCATAAGTGTCAAAAGAACATTTGATACATTAATCGCAAGCGAGAATAGTCACAATGCCTCAAGGTGGTTTTGGCCCCAGATAACTGACCAACGTAATTAGTATGCATTTCAAGTATTATCTCTCAATACAATTTGGCACAGTTTGGAGTCCCTCAGGGGACTTGTAAAATAAAATTACTTTTTGTTTTATTAGTAATGTTTAACATAGATGAAAAGCTAAAATTGCACAGCAATATTTTTGTTTCTTTTTTTTTCTCATACGATATAGATCAGTGATTTCACAGGCACATGCAACATTCCAGAGGAGATTTAAACAATCCCACTCCAAGGACATGCACAGTTAGTTCGTTGCCTGAAGACTTAGTACTCCTTTCCACTCATTTTTGCTTATTGCCACTGTAACTTTTTAACTAGATCGTTGTTTTGGATGAGCTTGCAAACCATGATCCTATGATATCAATAAGATCATAATGACATTTTAACACCATACCTGAGCAGAGCAAAAAGGCTCCAAATCCACCCCCTCCTGTCCCAGCCACCGTAAGCTTCAATGTGATTTATTGTGATACTGGAAGCAGGACATCTACATCTCTTATCTTCCTTTCTGCCCCAGCAGGCGAGAATGTGACCCAAAAATTAAAATAGTTCTCACACATTTGATGTTGGGTCATTGATGCTTTCTCTGCTTCTTGCCCATCCATAACCCTGAATTATAATCTTCCTTTCCAACCCTGGTTAGATGTTAAAGCTCGCTTTAATCTTGAGTTCCAAATCCATGATTGAAACTTTCTTTGGTTTCTTTCAATTCAATCATCTTACTTTCTGAGTGAAATTCAACCCCAGTAGGGGTATGAAATGTGTAACAGTAGGTTGTTCCCTTTTGGTAGAGGCTAAATTGGAAAGGATAATCAAGAGGGTGAGATAGAGTTCTACCCCAACTATAAAATAATTTATTTGAGAACATCAAATCCATGATAAGAACTTCCAAGAGGGTGAATGACAGAGTGGCCAACACATTAACACATATTTTTCACTCCCATTAAAGTAAGTTCCCTTAAACCTGAAAGACTTTACTCCAGCTCTCAGAATCACATGAATGGCAATGACATAAATGAATGCATGGAAGAAACAGATTAATATTTCCTTCCTCAGCAAAATGTTACTTTCAGGATATAATCCATTGTACACTTATCTATCAAAAAGAAATGAGAATCGAGATGTGTGAAGCAGATACAAACCCAAATCAAAAGCAAACATTAGTGCTGATAGCAAAACAAGATATGGTCAGTATGTCATCTGTTTTCTAACCGAGTAACATGAGCAAAGGTTTATGTACTTCTTACAGAATGTCAAAGTATGAGATAGGATTCTACCTCAACTATAAAATCATTTATTTGAGAAGATCAAATCCATTATTAGAACTTCCAAACTGCCAACTTTTAGTTGCATCATTACTAGGGCCACAGTTGCCAGTAGATTTCTCCCTATTATCTATTAAGAATACCGTTTTGGTTATTCAGTTCATCTTTGACTGATTGCTTCTAAGAGAGCAACTGTTCGATGGAAAACTTGTAATTGGAACAAAGAAATTAGTCAATGATGAGGAAACCACATAAACTAAGACAAATTCCTATTTTTGTTTTCCACTTATTCGTGCTTTATTTAAATCAGCACATTTGATATTTGAATATTAGATTTGTTTATTTTCTGATTTGAGTTGTTTATAATAATGAAATTTTGTGAATTACCAGAGGTTTCAACATAAACAATGCAAGATTCTGTTTAAGTTGTATTTACATGATTTTGAGTCTTGAATAATAGGTAAATAATATTCTCCAAACACTATTTCATGCTCACTTGTATCCCAAGCACATCTGTCTAAAATAGCTAAAAATAATAACAGCAATCTTTCTCAGAACGTAGTTTATAGATAATAAGTAAAAAATCCAACACCTGACCAATTACTTTTGTGGAAATTTTATTGTCTTTTAACCATATGTATTATGCTATTGTGTAATTTATAAAGAATACAGTCTCACAGCCATTAAAATTACTTACTCAACCATTAGAAAGTTTCAGAATGGCTGTCTCCTGACCTACAGTACAAGCTAGGTCTAAGTGTTAATTCCTGTACATGCACACCATAAACTATGGCTACTTATTATCAGACTCTGTGGAAATCTATGGAGAACTTCTGTTAAATTCTACATAAAATTCAGAATATGTTGCATATTTAAAGAAATCTGCAGATCAAATTTTCCACACGAGTGTTTTCTCATCAATAACACTGATACACCTTGTCTTGTCAAAATTGAAACCCCCTGCAAAAGCTTTCAAATATATACGGCTCATTTATTAAACAAACAACAATATCACAAACCGTGGCAATTACACATATCCATTCAGTGCAGCAATTAGATATTTCAAAATAGGTTTTTGTCACCTTTTTACATAACTGCTGTAAAATGTGACAATATTTTTTGGGTCTCGATGCTTTTAAATGATTTTTGTGAATTGCTGATTATAATAAAGTAAAATGTATTTGACATTCTCGGTCAATATGTAGCAGAAGTGGCCATGTTGAAAAGGTCAAAAAACAAGTTGGCATTGCGCATTTGATCTGCAATTCGCGTCATGCTTCTGGATTCTTGAGTAATTTTCCACTGGAAGGATTTGGGAATGAGTTCCAGTTAAGTGGCATTTTTAAATTGAATTGGATTCACACAAGTTTAGAAATCTCCTTATAATCATATCCTGCAGCCAGAGGGACAGTGACCCAAGCATTAAATATATGTTTACACAATTGCTGGGGACAATGGATAATTCATTATCTTGTCTCAGGCTTCCTAAGAACATCCAGATCCACTATCATTGGAGCGATTTATTCATTTGAACAATCATAGACTGGATGCTGAGGATGTATGCTTGTCATGGAGATGGGGGTGGGGATTAATGGGGTGGCTGTGTGGTGGGCGGATAATCTGTTTAATTGAAGACTATTGGTAAATAATTTATAGGGAGAGAAGGACAGTGCAGCAGCCAAACCTCAGGAAAAATAGGTCGATGCATATTTATATGGCAAAGAACTGGTGGCAGATGAGATGGAATTGGCAAGATTCTGGTATCATTTTTTTCAGATCTGAAAAGCGTTTGATACTACCTCCAGTTCAAAGAAATATTTAGTCATGGATCTTGCAAGGTGCAACAAGAAAGTTCAGAATTTGGATGAATCTGGCAATGCATTCTACATGAGCTTTTCCCGTTAGTGAACAGTGGTGGCTGTGGAGTTTTATGAGATGAATTAGTCCACAACTGAATAATCATTGGTGTAATTGATAGTGCTCTATCAGATTTCTTATAGTTGATGGAAAATCTGGTCCTAGAGCAAACCATACAATACATGAAGCAAGTGGAATGGAGAAGCCAAACCAGGGCACACTTCAGGGAAACTCTGAAAAATATGCTTAAAAGGTAGGGCCAAATATGGCGCTTCTTTCATTAGAAAACTTGTGAAGAGATTCTGCCAAAACTGTCAAAAATGTAGGAAGCATTAGTTCCACAATTTTGATGAGTGAAAAAACAAGGAGGCACAAAACGTTATCTTGGTTGAAAAATAGGCTAAATTTAAACATTATGGTAGATTGAGGAGTACTTTCAAATTAAGTACAAATCTGATAGTGTAAGGGTCCATGAAATAAGAACTAAAGAAGGCCAATCAACAGACTCCCAGGAGTATTTAAGAATCTTAACAGATAAAACACCAGAATTTAACCTAGATACAGAGACACAGCATCTGTTTTGTCAGACCATCAGGAATGACTTAACAGAGTTGAAATCTAGCCAACTAATAGGGAACTACAAGGGCCAGGGGCAGAAACTTAGAAGTCAAAGCATAGATTACCATAGTTCTTCACCATATAATAAGAAAATTACTGAAAATGTTTACATTTGACAGAACTTGCAAATATCTTTGCTCAGTGGAGAAGTTTTTTTGAATTTGACTTTTACATAAACTTGTTGAAGGCATACAAGACTACAGTGGATAATTCTTCGAGGAGAAAGTGAGGACTGCAGATGCTGGAGATCAGAGCTGAAAATGTGTTGCTGGAAAAGCGCAGCAGGTCAGGCAGCATCCAAGGAGCAGGAGAATCCTGAAGAAGGGCTCGTGCCCGAAACGTCAATTCTCCTGCTCCTTGGCTGCTGCCTAACCTGCTGCGCTTTTCCAGCAACACATTTTCAGTACAGTGGATAATTTTCAGGTACAAATTTCTGAAATCGTTTCAAGAATTGGAAAGAAGAGAAAGTAAGTATCATAACACACGACTGACAGATAAAAACCTACTTCCTTATTTAATCGCAGGAGCACACCACATTCTTTAACAGACAAATTGAAGACAGAATGTAAGAAGATATTAAATTATAAAATAATTGAGGAGGATGAGTGCCAGTGTTGAACTGGGGTGGAGTTGAAAAGTGTGGTGCTGGAAATGCGCAGCAGGCCAAGCAGCATCTGAGGAGCAGGAGAATCAACGTTTCGGGGCTTATGCCCAAAATGTCGATTCTCCTGCTCCTCGGATGCTACCTGGCCTGCTGCGATTTTCCAGCACCACACTTTTCAACTCTGGTCTCCAGCATCTGCAGTCCTCACTATCTCCTAGTTGAACTGGGGTGGACAAAGTTAAAAAGCATATAACACCAGGTTACAGTCCAACAAGTTTATTTGGAAGCACTAGCTTTCAAGGCACTACCTCTTCATCAGGTGGTTGTGGAACAGGACTATAAGACAAAGAATTTATAGCAAAAGGGTTACAATGTCATGGACCTGTAACGATATATTAAACAAATTCAGATTAAGTCTTTCATCTTTTAGAACGGGATATGCTAGTTTTACTTCTATAATATGTAAATCCCAGAAGTCCTTTTAAGTTAGATTCTCAAGATAGCTTCAGCTTTTCTAACAATAGGTGCCATCTCAGCTCAGACAATGCATTAAAAGTGTGAGGTTAAAGTCTGTCTGTGTCCCTATGTTGAGTCAGACTGGGTCTATTTTTAAAGTGGGACTTACAGAATCTTACATGGATTTATACAGTTTTTGAGCAAAATAAAATGTAATTCTGCAAATACAAGCTCATCCCATAAACGTGTGTGTGTGTGTACGTGTGTGCAGGGGAGACAGTGAGTGTGTACATGTGAGTATTGATGTGAGTGCATGTGAAAGAGTGTGTATATGTGTGTGCGTAAACTTCGTCAAGTACATGTGTGAGTATGATGGGGTATAAGTCTGTGAGAGGATGTGTGCATGGGTGCATGAGAGAGAGCTTGTGTATGAGAAAGGTTCTGTGTGAGTGTGCGAGTATATAGGAGCGTGTGTCTGTAAATACACACACGTGTGTGTGTGTGTGTAAGAGAGTGTATTGTGAAGTGGGGTCACCTGTAGTGTGACATGTACCCAAGGTTCCAGTTGAGGCCATGCCCGTGGATACCAAACTTGGCTATCAGCCTCTGCTCGGTCACTTTGCGTTGTTGCTTGTCCCGAAGTCCACCTTGGTGGATGGTTACTCAAAGGTCCAAGGCTGAATGTCCAGTACCACTGAAGTGTTCCCCGACTGGGAAGAAAAATACCTTCCTGGTGATCGTTGCATGGTGTCCATTCATCCAGTGTCATAGCGTCTGCTTGGTCTTGCCAATGTTCCATGCCTCGGGGTATCCTTGCCTGCAGCATAGAAGCTAGACAACGTCAGCCAAGTCATGTGAGTACCTGCCGCGTATATAGTGGATTATGTGATTAAAATGATTTGGAGATGCTGGTGTTGGGCTGGGGTGTACAAAGTTAAAAATCACACAACACCAGGTTATAGTCCAACAGGTTTAATTGGAAGCACACTAGCTTTCGGAGTGACGCTCCTTCATCAGGTGATTGTGACGGGCTCGATCGTAACACAGAATTTATAGCAAAACTTTGCAGTGTGATGTAACTGAAATTATACATTGAAAAACTGATTGTCTGTTAAGCCTTTCATCTGTCAGAATACAGTGATAGTTTCACTTCTTTCATGTGTAAATCACAAAACCCTTTTTTTTAAAGTTGCATTCTCGGGTTAGCTGTTAACAACGGTGATAGCTATTAAAATGAGTTGAGAGTGACTGTCCTTGTCATCAAGAGAGCCTTTAACCAAGTCTAAGGCTCAATCCTCCTAAGCTGAAGGGTCAACAACAAGGGGACACATTTTGAAGGTGTTAGCAGGTTTTGTGAAGATTTCTAGCTCAGGTTGAGGTTCTGGATGTAGGTTTGCTTACTGAGCTTCAAGGTTCATTTTCAAACGTTTCATCACCATACTAGGTAACATCTTCTGTAAGCACCTGGATGAAGGACTGGTGGTGTAGCCCACTTTCTATTTATATGTGTGGGTTTTCTTGGGTTGGTGATGTCATTTCCTGTGGTGATGTGATTTCCCATTGTTTTTCTCAGCCACCAGGATACATGACCATAGCCCACTCTCACTAGTAACCTTACAAACAGATGAGGAAGGACACCACTTTGACTGTGACAACACTTCCATCCTAGGACAAGCCAAACAGAGACACACACGCGAACTCCTAGAAGCATGGCATTCCAACTGGAACTCTATCAACAAACACATTGTCTTGGATCCCATTTACCACACCCTGAGATAAAGACAGGAAATTACATCACCATGAGAAATGATGTCACCAAGGAAATGACATCACCAACCCAAGGAAACCCAAACATATAAATATAAAGCGGGTTACACTAGATGCTATCTAATATGCTGATGAAACATCTGAAAATGAACTTTCCAGCTCAGTAAGTAAACCTATATCCATTTTTAAGATGAAAGGCAGGAGATTTAAAAGGGAGTTGAGGAAAGCATTTTTCACCCAGTGAGTTGTGGGGATTTGAAATGCATTGATGGGGAGGTAATATAGTCAGGTAACCTTAGAACTTTTAAAAAGTACTTGGATGAGCAACTGAAGCATCATAACATTCAAAGCTATGGGCCAAGTGTTGGGAAGTGGGATTAGCAAAATGTTGGCAGTATATACTCGATGGATTGAAGTGCCTCTTCTGTACTGTATGATTCTAAGCATAATATCAAGGAGTTTGTAAAAACTGGACATAATGGGATTCAGAGGAAGACTGTTCATTCTCCACTAGCACAAAGGAAGATGCTTGTGATTGTTGGAGGCGAATCATCACAGCTCCAGGACATCACTGATAATGTTTCTCAGAGTATATCTTCAGCCATGACGGTACTGTGGCTACAAGAGCAATTTTGTTCTGAGTAACTTACCTCCTGTCTCCTGAAAACCTGCCCATAAGGCTACAAGACATATATCAGGAGTATGAGGAAAATCTCTTGACTGGCTAAGTGTTGCTCCGATAACACTCATGAAGCTTGATACCATTTAGGACAAAGCAGCTCACTTTTGTTTCTAGCCCCATCCATATCTTAAACATTTGTTCCCTCCATCTGTGATGTATAGTGTTATCAGAGGGTAGCATCTGCAAGATGTGCTGCATTAACTCACCAAGAATTTTTTGACTGTAGCTTCCAAACTGGAGACCTCTACTACCTAGAAGTACAAGATCAGATTAAGGGGAACACAACACCTGCAAGTTCCCCTTCAGGCCAAACACCATCCAGATGTGTTCTTCCACTGTTGCTCGATCAGGATCCTCTAATCCCCTTTCTAACAATGCTATGGGTATTGCTACACTCCAAGAACTGCAGCAGTCCATGAAGACAATTTCACCTTCTCCAAGAAAAAATTGGGATAAATTAATATAAAATAATTTAATCAGTTATTTAACTAACAAAATGATGCATAGCCTTAGTAATGTTCCCAAACCAAATAGGCTTTATGTCAACTTAACATGTTCAATAAAACTGCACAAAAGGAGATCCAGCCTTCATTTCCTATGGATGATAGTCTAGCAAAATTGTCAGAAGTATTTTTTTCACAAAAGTAGATACCAACAGTTGTTCCTGGCAGATACCACTAGACCAAGCATCAAGACTGTTGATGACATTCAGCTCACTCTTTGACTGATATTGTTTTAATCAATTTCCATTTGACATTCTTCATCACTTCCTGTGGACAGTGTCCTGTATGCCCAAGGTCAGAAATGAAACATTTCATTAAATACACATAAAACTAATGTTCTCTTTCAAAAGGTTCCTGCAACAAAACAATCCATCCACTCCTCCTACCTACCATTAATTAAGATTAATGATGAGATTCTAATGAGTCATTTTCCATGTTTTGGTCACCTCCTCTCAATAAAGACTGACATGGATGCTAATATGTATCATAACCTCCAATGTGCCAACTCAGCCTTCAGCCAAATGAGGAAAAGACAATTTGAGGACCAGCATCACAAACCTGAAACTAAAATCATGGTTTAGCAGACAGTGCAGTGATCCCATTCTCCTATATACAAAGGAGATTTGGACAATCTAAAGCAGGTGTCTCAAAACATCGGAGAAGTACCACAAAAGATGCCTTTACAAAATCCTCCAAGCCAACTGGCAAGAAGGACTGTTTAGCAGCTGTGTTCTCTCTCAAGCCAACATGCCCAGCATCAAGGCACTAATTGCTCTGCTGGCTAGGACATATCAGTCGCATGCCTGAAATCAATCTCTTCAAGAAATTGTTCTACTCTAACTTGATTGAAGAAAGACATTCCCAAGAAACAGCAGAAAAGCTTTACATATGCCATCAAAATATCCCTGAAGTGGAAAATCATATCTGCTAATTCATGGGAGATTGTGTTTTAACCACTATGGGGAAGGTTCATTTGTGAAGGCACCCATCAAACAAAGAAACTTAATCAGGTACACACAGAAGTGAATACATGGCATTAGAGGGAACATATAAATCCTTCAAATAATCCAGCTACCCATGTCTCCAAGCACAACCTTTCTAAAATGTGTCCATCTGTAAAGCGTACTTTGGCTTATCAGCCAGTTAAGAACCATTATTATCAGAAAGCAAGCAATTCAACCGCCACTCTGAGACGCTGCTGAAAAAAAAAGACCAAAAATAGCCTGAAGAGTGAGGGTGATGGAGTGGCTTAAAGATTGCCCAACCTTGGCTTTTCCCTAACCATTAATCGGTCAATAAGGGAAATGTTATCTGAATAACAAACTGTGAGGGAAAATGCTGTAATGAAGAGACCCAGCACACTGGGATTTCTCCATTGGTTTTGGATCCTGATGACATCCTGTGAGAATTTTGCTGGACAATGAGTACAATTGCAAGATTACAACTGAATAATTAAATTATTAGAGAGTATGTTTGCACTTCAGAACGTGAGATATGGGAACTGCTTACAGCAATGGCTAGCATTTACAAATGCAAGAGGATATAACACACACAAATCAGAGTTTAAATTGATTAAATATGTAATTGGATATTATTCCAAATCATTGGCACTTAAATTCAGGCAGTGTCATAGAAGTATAAGTATAATTGAATCTGCAGAAAATTGCAGAATCGCGTGAAGCTGTAAAGTTTGTGTCATGGAAGCTCTGAGCTCAGAAAATGGCAGCCGACACTTTCAAGCACTTCCAGCACAGCTCACATAGTGTATTCTGCTTGGCAGGGCACTAGTGCAGACTCGAGTTTTGTACATCTGAAGCATTCAAATTGGGCCTGGTGACATTAAACAGATGCTGATGTTGTGCCTGATCTGCTCTTTAGACCTTTGAAATCATGTTCATGCCCTCTTTTGACATTCTCAGCTGACATGAATGTAGCTCTATGAAGTATAATTCTCCACCAATGGTCTTTAAAGAGATAGAAGTTCCAGATAGGCTGATTTTGACTTTCTTTTGCTGTTGCAGAAATGAATGGTGCAGAACTCCCTGGATTTGTGTTGATTTCAAAGCGTCTGGAGACCTTCCTGGGATGTACTACAAGAAGAAGAAGAAAAGAAGCACAGGCAGCAGAGAAAGGAAGCTGCAGACAAAGAGAGCAGGAAGAGGGCTCTTAATATTGTTGTCTTCAAGGAGCAGTTCTCTTTCCTCACCTCAAACAGAATTGATGTCTGAGATGGATGTCTGAGGAGATGGTCATTGAACTGTAGAATTTCCATTAACTGGACTTGTAGTTAATGGAAATGATGTGAGGATATGATGTGAAGGAGCAGGTGTTGGACTGGGGTGGACAAAGTTAAAAATCACACAATGCCAGGTTGTAGTCCAACAGATTTATTTGAAAGCAATAGCTTTTGGAGCGCTGCTTCTTCATCAGATGGTTGTGGAGTACAAGATCATAAGACACAGAATTGATAGCAAAATATTACAGTGTCATGTGACTAAAATGGCATATTGAACAATCCAGGTTTGTTCAATACATCATTTCAGTTGCATGACAGTGAATTCCCACTAGGAGAAAGTGAGGTCTGCAGATGCTGGAGATCAAAGTTGAAACTTTATTGCTGGAACAGCACAGCAGGTCAGGCAGCATCCAGGGAACAGGAGATTCGACGTTTCGGGCACAGGCCCTTCTTCAGGAAGGATAGTGAATTCCCACTATCCTTGTAGGAGTGACAAAATTTTCATCTTGAGGCACTTGTGAACGTCTGACCTTTTTTGAGCTGTCACATTGTACCAATGGTTGACTGCTAGGTGATGAGGGCCACTCACCCCTACACCTGGCTGCTCTCTGTCACCCATAGGTAGGTGGAGGGCACAGATAAAAGAGTCGTGCTACCGCAAAGAATGCAATTCATTGGCATGCCAAAACAATGGAACAATCTGCCTGGACAGAGAAGCCTGACCAAATTCCCAATTCATAGAGGTCTGCATATCCTCTACAGGCTTGCTATCAGGTGGGACCAGTTTATACCACCAGTTTATACCACATAAGAGGAGGAACAGGAGCTAAAAGCCAAAGAGGAAGGTGAGAAAGGGGAAATCCAAGTTCCCCATGTCATGTGTGAGTGATTAATGGGACTGCAGCTTCTATCCCTCTGCAATAGACAAAATCCTTAAGGGCAAAAGCTGAAATTAAACACTGCATGCCAAAGGCAGTCCATAAAAGCTTCAACCAACAACATTTCCATTAATTTATACAAAACCGAACTACTTACATAGAACAGAAATGTTACAGTGCAGTTCAGACCCTTCAGCCCTCAATGTTGTGCCAATTTGTGAAACTAATCTGATGCTCATGTAACCTACACCATTCCGTTATTATCCATATGTCTATCCAATGCCTATTTAAATGCCCTTAACTTAGGTGAGTCTACTACTGTTACAGGCTGGCCATTCCATGCCCCTACTACTCTCTGAGTAAACCCCCCCCCCCCTGAAATCTGTCCTAAATCTGTCACCCCTCAATTTAAAGCCATGTCCCCTCATGTTAGCCTTCACCATCTGAGGAAAAGCTCTCACTGTCCACCCCGTCTAACTCTCTGATTATCTTATACATCTTAATTAAGTCACCTCTCAACCTTCTCCTCTCCAACTAAAACAGCCTCAGGCTGTTTTTTTGCTGGTATTGTAGGTGTCTTTGCCTGGCCCAGTTCTCTGCAGTATTACCCCAGTGACTACAGCATAGTTGATGAAAGGGTTATGGCTTACACGGGGGGAGATTGCAGAGGGTCTTGTGGGATAACCTCAAGCAGTTCTAGGCCTTGAGGTTTGGTTTCAGACAGACTAGCTCAGTATTGGTGGCAGCAATCTGGGTTGGCTGATGAAGGACACTATCAGAGCTACAATTGTGGAAACATGTGTGCTGTCATCCTGCAAGATTCACAGAGTCACCATGATTTCCCTAGGATGACTCATCTACAATCTGTTGGAGAGCAGTGAGACTCTGCCAGCCCCTTTGTGTATTGAACCTGGCAGCAGTCTGAGCCTGTATTGTATTAAATATCAATTACATGCCCCTAGTCTGATCTCCCACCTCGCAGTCAGACCCTGGCTGGCAATTCTGACTGTGCCACAATGGAAGCTAAAAAAACAGCCACCAGATGCTGCAACTGCATGAGTGCTATCATGCAAAGGTTCACAATTTCCGTACTGAATGTTAGCACAGCACAGAAGGAATGTATTTAGCCTATTGTTTCTGTGCTGAGAAAAATGACAATAAAAATGTATTTAAGCGGTTTCAGTGAGCCCTGGAGGAATGTAAATTGTCTCCTTAATTCTCTTAGGTTGGACCTGACCAGCTCATCACATGCACACAAGTCACTCTGCTCAAATAGGTGTTGTAAATGAGGCTCAGGCCTTGTCAGACCTTTTGTTGCGAGCTGGGAAGTACTTCTGCAATGGTTGCACAACCAGTTTTAGTGTGATACTTTGGTGACAGGGGGTTTGGTATTCAAGTACAGAAGAAGGCATAGAAATAATTGTGCATCATCTTAACATTTTTCTTGGTTTCCTTTTACACTGCGCAGTGAGAGGTAAAGATGTTAAGAGCTTTAATTTTGGAAATGTGTAAAGTGTTGGTGTTTATTTATCCTAGACCTCTCTTCATGAGGGCATTATGGATGTCTCTACAGCCCTAAGAACTGGAGAAGTCCAGAACAATGGCTCACCATCACCTTCTGCAGCGCAATTAGAAATGGCCCAGCAAGTGATGCCCACATCCCGCAAAAAATGTGTTTCTCACTTTGGTACTTTTAGCTGAGCTCTCACAATACACATCTCTGTAAGAAGTGCCATTTTATCCTGCACTGGATTACTGTTTTGTAAGTGAAACCCCATGAGTCTATAGTACAGTAATCTTTTCATCTGCTGTTAACATAATTGTTTCAATAAATTGCAAAAATATGTGCATAAATTAGAACAGTAGGTTGTAATAGGGACAATGAGAAAAGCAATGTTGTGTTGCTTTCATATTAGTAAATGTGGCAAGTGTTAAATATTTCAATATTTCTAACATATATGAATGTCAGGCATCTGTTTTAAAACAGAGCATACTGAAATCATAGATCTGAATCTTTCCAAATAGGAATAGTTTGTGTATCAATTCTGGACCCAGATTAGTAACTTCAAGGACTGGTCTTTGACCCATTACATTCTGGTAGATCTTCATTATTGAATGTTGAAACACTTGACATATAGTCTCGTGTTAGGGTCACACAGATTAGAATCAAAACTAGGGTACATTTTATAAAACTTACGTTTAGTCTTATGTTTAAATTTACACTTTAAGAAAATTCCATATAAATGTCTTTAAATGAATTGTGCTTAATGTAAAAACTGTGATTTTTATTTTTATTTTCGTGCTTTGTCAAATTGTAGGCTGAAATCAGAAAGAATTGTTGTAAAACCAATGACTTTCAAGGATTGCTGCATGTTTTGTAAAGCAAATAATCTGACACTTCAAATAATCTTTCCATTCAAACAGCTGCTTGATCAAGAAGAAATTGAGGTTTAGGACTGGAGCTGAGGCATTTTGTACAGATGCAACTTTGGTTAGCAATAATAAGTTTATTAGGCTATGGATTAGTCACCTAATTTTAGATTAGATTAGTTTCCCTACAGTGTGGAAACAGGCACTTTGGCCCAACAAGTCTACACCGACCCTCCGAAGAGTAACCCACCCAACCCCATTTCTCTCTGACTAATATACCTCACACTATGGGCAATTTAGCATGGCCATTTCACCTGACCTGCACATCTTTGAACTGTGGGAGAAAACCAGAGGACCCAAAGGAAACCCATCCAGTTAGTGATGTCAAAGGTGTTTTGTCTGCCAACAACAATGTGATTAGTCCTCTGGTAACAGAACAGCTTAGGGCTGGGAATAAAATACAGAGAAGTGATTAGATCTCCACCAGGTCAGATGTCTCTCTGTTCCCTGCAGTCAAGACACACTTTAACCCTGAATAAAAACAGCTTTTCGTTCAATCAGCATTTGTAAACTGTGAATAATAATTGAAAATTAGAGTCCGCTTGTCAGTGAACCATCATTGTGTGCCTCTTGTGAACCAGTGGAAGGATGTGGAAAAGGAAGGTTCGGAAAAAAAATCCTTCTGATCAACAAAAGCCAACTGAACAGAACTTGTGAACAAGGACAACTCAACTACTTTTCTCGTTTCCCTTTGACCATGTCTTTTCTTTCCAGTCTATGTCTATGTCTATGTGAATCTATTTAACATTGTTTCTGAATTAGAGTTTAAATAATAGAGTTATGATGGTTTATAATTGTTTATCTATGGCTAGAGTCTAAGTAATTGTAATAAATAGTACAGAAGTCTGGCTTCTGCTTTCTATCAATTTAGCTCTGAAAGTCAGGTAAAGTGAGCATTTTGCACACCTTTTCAGATCTTTAAATTTGATGTACTGACTCTGGGAATCACAGGGTTTGATTTCCAGTTCGCTACTCCAGTGAGTCATGAAAATAGCACGTAGTAAACAACACAGTGCAGAACTTAAGACAATATTGTTCAGGCAGCTCAAAGATGTCAGTTGAAGTAAGGCTCTCTGATACTCAGTAAGCTGCAGGGAAGGAACGTTAGGATTCTATTATGGGAGGGTTTTGAGTGGTCCAGGTCAGGAAAGCCACAACTCTCTCATAAAACACACGGGAACCAAAGTCTGTCCATTCAGGTGACAGTATTTCACTTATCTTGGAGGGCCTTTTCATTTTCTTGCTGGCTAATGATCTCCTCTCACTTGACAAGGAGTTCTTGGATATTTCTATTTTTAGGTCAAGATGGCAAAGCTTTCATAATTCTGTGCCATCATAATGCTCTTGAATCATATTTGTCCATGATGTTCCTAGTTACATTTGGTGGCTTCTCAGTCACTTGGTTCTATTTTCAAGGAACCCTACCCCCACCATTCAAGGAGGGTTTAAAAGGTCATTTCCCCCAAATTCAATTTCATAGGCATAGAGACTTCCTATGATAAATAATTTTAAAAAACTGTGGATGGTGGTCATCTAATACAAACAAAAGCAGAATTTGCTGGAGAAACTCAGAAGATCTGGCAGTATCTGTGGAGAGAAAGCAGAGTTTGCTTTCTGTTTTCTGTTTTCTCCCCAGAGAAGCTGCCAAGCATTCTGAGTTTCTCCAGCAATTCCGTTTTTGTGAGACTTCCTATTATTATTTTATTTCCTGATACATTTATCTGTTAACCTTCTTAGTTTAGCCTTTGTGAAAAACTTGAAATGATCCATTATCATACCACTCAGGAAAAAAAACCTTAGCAACATTCAAATACATTTTGAAAGTGCCACCCTGTAATAAGCTCCTTCAAAACACCCCTAATAGACCCCTATTAATATCCCTGTGGACCTTTCCCTTTCAAATAAACAGATACTTCTAATGTTCAATGTATTCAGATCCCATGAACAGCCCATATTTGTTATAATCTCTACTTATAATATTACTGAACAAGTCAGATCTCAGAATGTAAAAGAACCTGGTTGTATAAATCATGTGTTAAATTTAACATTATTTTGCTTCAGTGTCAGTATTTCCCAAGTTTCATGAAGGAATTCTCTGCTGTGGTTCTGTTCGCCGAGCTGGAAGTTTTTGTTGCAAACGTTTCCTCCCCTGTCTAGGTGACATCCTCAGTGCTTGGGAGCCTCCTGTGAAGCGCTTCCGTGGTGTTTCCTCCGGCATTTATAGTGGCCTGTCCCTGCCGCTTCCGGTTGTCAGTTTCAGCTGTCCGCTGTAGTGGCCGGTATATTGGGTCCAGGTCGATGTGTTTGTTGATGGAGTTTGTGGATGAGTTCCATGCTTCTAGGAATTCCCTGGCTGTTCTTTGTTTGGCTTGCCCAATAATAGTAGTGTTGTCCCAGTCAAATTCATGTTGCTTGTCGTCTGCGTGTGTGGCTACTAGGGATAGCTGGTCATGTCGTTTCGTGGCTAGTTGGTGTTCATGGATGCGGATCGTTAGCTGTCTTCCTGTTTGTCCTATATAGTGTTTTGTGCAGTCCTTGCATGGGATTTTGTACACGATCACCCGAGCTACAAATCTTCTCACAAACTTTGAAGGAATTCTCTCCTTGAGGCCAACAGGATTTCTCACCATATCATCCCAAACGTGCCCCCGATGGGCTTCAGTGAGGAGCACTCCCGTTAGACTTTGTTGCTTGCAACACATGCAGTGTGTTTACCACAGGAACTGCTGCCACATGGTGCTAGTGAGAGATTGCTGTTGCAGTGTGCTGTGTGGCAAGATGTCCTCCCTTTGACTGTGGAATGCTGACCAACAAGACAGGAGTGGCCCTGTGACTGCACTAAGAGACAAGGCAGGGCAGGGGGTGCTATGCTAATGTTGGAAGAACACGTGAGCAGCCCTGAGACTCAGCCTCGTCCAGTCTGTGATGTATGTGTGTGATTGTGCCACAATGGTTCCTTGCAACAGCATTTTAATGCCAATTGGCAGTGCATTCCATAGTGTAGTGTTAAAGTGCAGAGACATCCTGTAAATGGATTGGAAAGGTGCCACATGGGTCCTGAAAGTCTGGCAGGTATTGGTCGCCAGTGTCTGTAGTTGGGGTTGAGTGTGTTGATGCCCTGGATCATGCCCTGAGAGATTGGTATCAGGTATCCCAGACAAGGAACAAGCAGTGAACTGGGAGTACCTGCTCCAACTTCCACATCAGGAATTCTAGCAACTAAAGTCCTCATACTGGATACTGGGGTATAGCCTGCACAATAACAAGGCAATATGCAGTGAATGAAGCCAATAGGCATCTCACTGCTGACCGTCTTTAACCTCATCGCGATCTCTAGAACTTTGTTGAAAAACGCAGATAATTGCTCCCACATGCCATTCTCCCAGATTTATTTTCATAACCTACATTGGTCACAGCCTTAAAAGATTCCACTCCATTTGTTTATTTATTTTTTGGTTAGTTAGTCAACATGGTGGTTGGTCACTGAAACATATCAACATGAAGCTGGAGAGGTTCTTTAATAGCAGGACAAAAGTAAACGGTGGCTTGGTGGTAAACACTACTATCTTGCAGTGCTAAGAACCCAGGTTCAATTCCAGGCTTGAGCGACTATCTGCACATTCTCCCCCTGTCTGCATGGATTTCTTCCAGATGCTCTTGTTTCCTCCCACAGTCCAAAAGATGTGCAGGTTAGGTGAATTGGCCATGCTAAAAATTGCCCATAGCTTTTGGGGATGTGTAGGTTCGGTGCATTAATCGGGGTAAATGTAGGGGAATGGGTCTGGGTGAGTCATGCTTCAGAGAGTCAGTGTCAACTTGTTGGGCTGAAGGGCCTGTTTCCATTCTGTAGGGCTTCTATGAACAGAGAGGAAACAAACAAATCAAAGTATATGTATTACAATTAGAATGATTATAACATAAAGTTTTAATTTGTTTCTCAACACTACATAACACAGACTCAAAGCCAGAGAAATTACACTCATACTTCAACACTAAGTATTTTTCTTCATTTACTCCTTCCAGTTTTTCTGCAATGAACTGCTAGCACAATTTGTGAATCTGAGTTATGAAGGAAGGCTGGATAGACTGGGACCTTCTTCACTGGAGCATGGGAGGTTGGCATGTGGCCTTATACAGTTTATAAAATCATGAGGAGTATAGATCGGGTTAATAGTACGTGCCGTTTCCCTAAAATGAGAGATTTTGGGAGTAGGGGCATATTTTCAAGGTGAGATGACAGAGATTCAAGAAATGGAGGCACAGAGGGTAGTTCATCTGATGAATGAACTTCCAGAGAAAGTGGTGGAAGTGGACACAATTACAATATTTAAAAGACACTTAGACAAGCACATGAATAGGAAAGGTTTGGGGGTATATGGGTCAGGAGAGGACAGGTGAGACTAGTTGAACTTGGGATTGTGTTTGGAATGGACTGGTTGGATTGAAGGGTCTGTTTCCATCCTGTATAATTCTCTGACTCTATGACTCTCGGAGTCAGACAGCCTGAACATTTCACAAATCTGATCATCTGAACTTTTACAATGCTTGCAACCTGAAGGTATCTAACCTAAACTCTCCAACATTGAAAACTTCACAAACTTTAAAAAAAGCACACGACTGCTGCAGTAAGTATTTTCCTCTGATTCAAACGGAACTTAAAACCTACAAGGAGAAAAACTGTTTTCTTTGCAACTGAACTCTGTTCAAGGAGATACTAAAACTTGTTTTTGAACTCAACTCTAACTTCCTCTCAACTAAAACTGTGGTGTCGAGTACAACAGTAAACCTTCATGTCATAAACCCAAAGATCAAAGCATCTTAAGCCATTGACATTCCAGGGATCTTACAAGCCCTTCATTCCAGTCACATGTCTTCTTTGAGAAAGGGTTCTGAGGAAGGATCACTGAACCTGAAACGTTAACTCGGATTTCCTTTCACAAACCTGATCCATTTAGGTCACTGTTCCAGAATGACCTTTTACTGCTTCATTTTTAAAAAAACCTCACAGCACTAACCCACATCTACTTGCTAGTTTATTAAAAAAAGATGATCTCTTTCCAATAATATATTTTGTGCATCTTCCAATACGTTAGCAAAGCCACAAGTGGGGCTTAAAGAACCAAGAGAGAGTGAGATTACCATTCCAAATGCAACACTTGTAGGAGTGAGGCTTAGTTTGAAGGCAGAGTGAGTTGTCCCTGCATCCCACCCCCACAAGAATCAGTAAACCAGGGTTAGGGTTTAAAGATGTCTCCCTCAAGAATTGGCAAGACCAGGAGCAGGTTGGGTATAGCTGCTGCCATTGCTTCTAAATCAGGTGCCGAGACTGACCATACTGGCATGATCTGCTGACGATGGCCTCCTCTGCTGGTCTTTTGTAAAGAGGACTCTTCTTCTCTCATCCACCCTATCCACAAGGAGCTCCAGGCCAAATTCAGAGAAGCATCATGCCAGCCTCCCCTTCTTTGTCCATCTCTCCTCACTCCTTCCATGGCTGAGCTGGACAGCACTTGGCAGCTGACAGATGTCCTGGACTCCTGCAGGTGCGCAGCTGGCTTTGGAAGATGGCCCGGCCACAAGAGATGCTGGTCTTATGGAACATATCCGCTGACTGATGAGCTGCTCTGGGAATGTCATGTGGTAAGATGGACCAGAAATTGGATATGCTTTTCACCTCAAGGGTGGAAATATCAATTAATGAGGCAAGGTTGGTGAGATTCAGTGAGAAAGTGCAATCGGTCTCGTGGTATTAAACACCCCACCAAATATGACACGACTTGAACTTACACAAAAATAGGCAAGGTTATCCCAGGATGCTTCAATCTGTTTCTTTGGAAGACTTTTACTCCCATAAATAATAATGTTGTTTTTATTTTCAATGGTTATAAACTTTTCAACCTGAAATAAAATAATGCTGCAATACTTTCTTCTTTTAATTTTTTTAAATTCTGAATTACAAAACTATTTTATTTATTTCTATTAAAGCTTTAAATTCTGCCAAGTAACAATGCTGCATCTATGTTTCAATGGTTGGGGGTGTCCTCTACATTGACAATATGCAAAATAGACTGGGTGCCAGCTTTCCAGAGCACCTAAGCCCTGTCAATGAAAATGACCCAGAGCTTCCGGTTGCCTGTCACTTTAACACCGCCATGTTCCCACATCGGCATTTCTGTCACAGGCCGGCTGCAGTGTTCTTGTCTCAGCACAAGTTGGGCGAACAACATTTAATTTTCTGTTTGGTGATCTTACAGCGTCTGGGACTCCACATCGAGTTCAACATCTTAAGAGCCTTCCATGTCTTTTTTTTACCCACGACACACCTGCTCCTGTTATGATGAGGTTTACTTTTAGCACAGGCAAACCATTTTCACCCATTGTTTGGTCTATTATCATATTACATTATTTGTTTTCGGCACTGACCATCCTCAGCTCTCACTTCAGCTTTTCTTCTATCCTGATTTTACCATCCATAATCCCATTGTTTACCCCTTTCATATCTCTCTCCCTCTAGGTTCCATCTCCTCTTATCCACTCATCTCTTCCCTCCAACTCCACCCTCCCCCAGTCTCGTCTTCGGCATAAAGACCACTTTTTTCTAGCTGCCATCTGCTCTGATGAAGAGTCACCAGACTCAAAACCCCAACTCTGCTTTCTTCAAACAGATGCTGGCAGACCTGCTGAGTTTCACCAGCAATTTGTTCTTTTGTTCTTATTTTCTTCTCTCATCATTCAAATAAGTCATGTTAGCCCTAAACACTGGCTCTGCTCCACCTTTTGGGGTTGCCAGAGAGAACAGTGAGGTTTGGAGACCTATCTAATTGGCTTCCATTTTCTTTTTGCTGATTGTTAGAATAGTGTACCACTTGGGTACAAGGATCACAAAATTGAGCCCTTTATTTCCCCTAATGTATTTGCATCTCAGCCCTTTGCCATGATTTTTGGACTTTTTAAAATGTTAATATTTTGACTTTTCCTTTCTGTCCTGTTATGCAAAACCTTGAAGAGCTAAAAACATGCTTATTCATATTATTGTACCTTTTGCACTAGAATTTGCATAGCACCTTTCACTTTCATTCGCTGATATTGATCTGTGTAACCTGGATATGTCTGTTCTGACAGATCTTCAGATGACAAATCCGTCAAAGTATCATCATGACGGATGTCAGCATATCAAACATTTTCTTATTAGAATTACTCTGCATAATTTTCCCGTGTCAGTTATCAGTACAAGATTCTCAACAAAAGATCATCTTTTGATGAAAGCCTTGTCACTTGGGAAGAATTCATTTTTAACAAGAAGAATGAATACATTGACCAGAAATGTTCAAGAAATTTAACGACTGCGAGCTTGAGTGAGAATACCTCAGTCAATAAAGTGTTGAGTATGAGGAGCTAGATTTTGACCGTCAGTGAAATTCAACCACAATCAATGGTTAATTTCTTCAGTTTCTAGCTAAGCCATGAGATGGAGCACTTTTGTAGTCGTGGAACACTCCACCCGTGACTGAAACAGGCGGTGCCCACACCAATTTAACCTTAAAACAGCTAATCATGAAGGAACATTCAACATTGGAGAAATATACACTGTCAACCCCTCCCAGATAAAAGAAAATGTGACAGTGGGAAATGACTTGATCTGGTGCATGGGAGACCAGCAAGCAAATAAAAGCAGGCTATTGCAAGAGCAGTTTGAACACTATCCTATCATTCTGGCTTAAATATGGTTAATGGATGTATTGTTATGAAAGTATTTCCAGAGAAAGAAATGATTGCAAAATTCTAAGTAACAATACAGAAATCAAATGCATATGAGTTCCAAGTGATTTAATTCAGTTCAACCATTTTTTAAAATAAAAGTATTGTGATTTAATAACTCTGATTCACTGTATGAAATCAGTTGTCTTTTCCACAACATAATTATGAGATGAACCTCGTCAAAATTTTGGAAGGTTCTGTCAGTTTGAAAAGAACATGACCTTAAGATTGTATCAGTATGTCTGCTGATGCATACACACAAGATAGAAGGGTCACAGTGAAGCAACACAATAGGAAAGAAAAGCTTTTCCAAACATATGTACTGAATGAAGGTGAATTTGTTAGATGGATCAGAGTATAACCCATTCTTTGGTAAGATGCAAGAGGTGGTAAAATTGTTAGACTTCTACAGGGGTTTAGTACTCGCCATCTAATCATTCTCTGACAAATACATTATAAATCAAGGCTTTGGTAAGTGGAGATGCCAGAAATGTTTGATCTCATTCCAAGCCTCGCAACAACTTGCTTATGTTGTGTGCAGTTTGGCTCCTAACTAAAACAAAGCATTGAAAGATGAATGTTCTGACAGGTCATGGTGAGTCAAACTGTCAGTCTTGAATGGCTACATCTTTCAGCTGGATTGAGGTGAGGGGTAAAGTCCAAGGGAACTACAGATTGACAAGATTCTTTTCTTTAGCTTAGACTACTTATGGCAGATCTTCAGTTAAGCCAAACACTTGTCATGTTCAGGGAAAGTTTTATAAATTTTTAATAATATTCAGCATAGCTGGTGCTTTGAAATTTGCTGTACTTTAATTTTTTTCTTCGTTAGTGAAGGTTTGCTTATTCACTGAAGTGCTAAGAGCGTGTCCTAGGGATGCCATGATAATTGTGCTGTTAATAACATTGCAGCACTAGAAATGTGCTCATGCTAATCAAGCTATAAGATTTTTTAATATATTCAGTTATTACATTGCACCTCATACAAATCATGTCAATTACAATTGCCAGTATGCAGTAGTAGCATAATTGTATACATTTACTGGAAATTTCCACTGGTCAGGTTGATAAAGGAAAAAAAGCCATCACATTATTTGTGTTCCTCGTAATGTTTATACCATTTAAGTTTTGTTATAATTCAGGTTAAAAAAACAGAATTACCCACTGCATATAATTGCAAATGCAAATACAAGTGTTATATTAAGTGCAGTACAACAATATACTCACTGAGAATCACAGGATGCAAACTACAATAGTACAAAGACATAACAAAAGAAGTCTGCAGTCAATAACATTATCGTGACAGGTTACATCCAGATATGGACCATTTTCTGAACAATATTATGCCTTTTGTTTTAAGGTAAGTCTAAACTGCAGTTCAAATTAGAGAACAGTTTCTTCTTAATTCCTGCTGCAGAGTTTTACTGTACCTGAAAACCTAATTTTACAATTGTGCAATTTCAAAGTTCTCTATTATAATTAAAACAATTTGCTAAGACATTTGTAACACATATTTATGATATTTCAGCTTCTACCATAATCCATGTGTACATCCTGGTAATTTATTTTATGTTCTGTAAAATTTTAATTAAATTGAACAATTCAGTGCATTTTACTTCCTGGTTAGCTGTCTATTAGAACACTTCAATGTTATTGGCTGCTTAGGCTACTTGATGACATCACTGTTGCTAAACGCTAGGCGATCTGTTGATGCCGCACAGGATTCAAACTGATGTTTGAAAGGGAATATCCATAGCACAGTGATCATTCGATCTTTGGTGGCCATTCTTAAAGGTCAGTGGTGAGCTCCATTGCTTCACTGTTCATCCAGAGATCTAATCCACGGACTGTTGGAAATTCAGGTATCCTCTCCATGGAGTTTTGCTCAGGATTTTCACTGCCACTTTGATTCACAGATGAAACTGTGATGCTTTGCCACTGAAATTAGCACCCTACATTGCCAATGGGTCCACACTTACTTTCATTGTACATGGGGCAAGAGTTCTCCCTGCCTTTAAGTACATCACTATGTCCTTCCAGTTTCTCAGTAGACCATTATCATTAATCTTAGACACACTTGGACTAGTTTGGTTACTGAACAGGAAACTTGAGGTAAAATGGTTGTTGATTTGCTTTTGACATTTTGACTGTTGCGAAGACTAATATCATGATGATATCATCATTTCCAATTGAAATCCTGAAATTCAGCAATGGGCTGTCCTAAGTTTTGAAATATGTCCCAAAAATGTCAACAGCGAGTCTTAATGTTTACCCCAAATCGCATGTCAGAAAATCTGATGAGGACAAATTCAGGCCTGCAAGGATTTAATGGGATTTTCTGACCTGCTCCTGCCCAGTGTTGCCCTGGTCACTGAAGAGGACAGAGGAAAGCTACTGTTTTAGTGTCATTGTTGTGTGTAATCATCATAACCAAGCTCAGTTCGGTTCTCTCCTTAATGCCAAGTGTACAGAATGAACAATTAGATAAAGGTGCCGTTGCTGATTTTTCTTTTGATTTAAAGTATCTACATTAAAATCAACTTTATTGTTTCATGATTCTCTCAGGTGAGTTCAGCTTGCAATCGTCTGCATTTATAGTTCTCTGTGCCACCTAACTATTAAGGAAGCTTTGAGATCAAACTTATTATTACCTCATTTACACTGTGTCACTTAAAATCAATTTTCAAGACTCCTTCTCAATCCACAGTGAATTGTTAATTGTTATCCATTAATAAGCTGATGTTTAAAGTGCCCAGTACCAATATACAGGCAGTATTGCACTGCATCTTCTCGGGTTTTAGAAAGTGCTGAAATATATTTTTTGGGCCTCGTAGTGATTTGTGAAAACAGACCAATCATGGACCTGATTAGCATGTCATTTGCCTCATTACTAGTATTTCTACCACCAGACAATTTGAAATGTGATAAGAAAAATAGATAAAAAGGCAAAAACAAAAACCTACTTGCCATGATTTGGAAGATATCCCCAGACTAAAGAACCATACATTTTCAAAAAAACGTACAGCATAATTTTAGGTAGTATTCAATCAGTAATTGAGGAAATGGGGAGGGATCATTATACCAGATCTCTGGCTAGCTTAGAACCTGCTGAAATGTGTCTGAGAAATTCTAGCTGGAGCTGCACAACAGTCATCACAAAATATATAGGTTTATCTAAATTATACTGAAGTGATATAATGATGTGATGTATTCCATTTTCTTTCATCACCACCCCATTTGTGCCTTACAATTCATGCCATGTAGGATGACAATTCAGTGCCTCTTTTCGATGTGAATTTAAAAGGGCTCAGCAGATACTGATGGAACATAGCATTATGGACCACTATGCGAATCATTAAAATGTATTGTCAGATGTCGGGGCAAAGAGGAAACTTGGAAGCAGATGTGATGGTTTTGCACATGGGGTGAGTGAGAATATCATAGAAATGGGTAGTCTAGAAAATGCAATGTGAAAGTTGTCTCTGAGGAGGTAACCTGGCAACCAGGCTGAGTCTGAGGCTGAGGGTGTCCACCACAACACCTGCCATCACTTGTCACTGCCTGGATATAACCTGCAATTAAATAAAATGCCTGGGACAGTGTCCAAGGTGAGCAGAATTAGTGTCAGTTTGACAGGCAAAAGCTCACCTGGCTGGGAGGACATTAAGAGGGCAAATGCTTCAATCAGGCACTTGTAAAATGCAGGTACACTTTATTCAAAGTTATAGCATAGGTTTATAAAATCACTACAGTATGGAAACAGGCCAGTCGGCCCATCAAATCCACACTAGCCCTCTGAAGAGCATAGCTCTCAGACCCAACCCCATACTCTTTCCTTGTATTTCCAATGGCTATTCCACCTAGTCTGCACATCCCTGGATGGTCTGGCAATTTAGCATGGACAGTCCACCTAACCTGCACATCTTTGGACTTTGAGAAGAAACCAGATCACCCAAAGGAAACCCACATGGACACAAGGAGAATGTGCAAACTCCACATAGATGGTTGCCCGAGGCGGAAATCAAACACATGTCCCTGGCACTGTGAGGCAGCACAGCTATCCACTGAGCCACCATGCTGCCCTAATCATTGACTATGTGTAATGCATGTAGTGTGAGACTAATTAGAGTCCAAGTGCTGGTTGTAGGTGATGTCCAACATGTTATTGGGCCCTTGTAAATTGCACATAGAGATCTCAATGAAGCAGCTACTGGCTTTAAGAGGAAGATAACAGCCATAACCAACACAATATTTGTGAAACCTTCAGTAACATAGAAGAGATCTTGTTTACCCCTGCACTATGAGTGTAATGATGGCTATTACAGCAAGCAAAGGGAGGCAATGGCCGAGTGGTATTATCGCTCGGCTTATAATCCAGAAATGCAACTAAAGTTTGAGTCTTGCCAGGGTAGGTGGTGGTGTTTAAATTCAATTTAAAAAAATCTGAAGTCCAGAATGAGCTATTGGGAGCGGTTGAAAAGTCTGGGGTTATTTTCCCTGAAGTGTTGGAGAATGAGCAGTAATCTTATAGACTTTTATGGGGGGGGGGGGGTGGTATGGATAGAGTGAGTAGTCAAATTTCTTTCCCCAGGATAGGAGAGTCCAAAATTAGAGGGCATAGGTTTAGGGTGAGAGGGGAACGATTTAAAAGGGAAGTAAGGGGCAACTTTTTCACGCAGAGTGTGTTGCATGTATAGAATAAGTTGCTAGAGGAAGTGGTGGAGCCTGGCACAATAACAACATTGAAAAGGCACCTGGATGGGTATATGAATAGGAAAGAGGGATATGGGCCAAATGCTGGCATATAGTACAAGATTAATGTAAAACATCTGGTCAGCATGTTGGACTGAAGGGTTTGTTTCCTTGCTGTACACTTCTACGAATCTATGACCAGGAAACCATTGTTGATAATCAGAAATATCCATCTGACCAATTGATGTCTCGCAGAGAAGGAAATCTGCCATCCTCACCTGGTCTGGCCTACATGTGACTCCAGACCCAAAGCAATGCGATCGACTAGCATGCCACTAGGTGTACTAATTACTGTGAAATCTCAACAAAGAAATAAAAGCAGATGGACCACCCACCATCGACCTGGACAACAGAAACAATAGAAACAATCAGCAAAAACAGCACTGTCAATGCTGCAAAGTGCTCCTTACTACTATCTGGAGGAGGGTACAAAAAGATGTCTCACAGACTAGTCAAGCAACAGCCTGACATGATCATACTCGAAGAACTATCTCTTACGGACAATGTCCCAGACACCCACCATTACCTTCCCTGGATATGTTCTGTCCCGCACAGTGCAGACCGAACAGTGGTAGGGGCAGAGTGGTATACAATTGGGTGGGAGTTGCCCTGGGAGTCCTCAACACTGACTCTGGGCCCCATGAAATGTCATGGTCTAAGGTTAAACATGGGTAAGAAAGCCTCCTGTTGATCAGCACAGACTGTCTTCCTGCGGCTGATGAATTAGGAGTTCACCATGTTTAGTCTGGGTGGGGGATTTCAATCTCCATCGCCAAGTGTGGCTCGGCAGCAGCGTGTCTGATCAAGCTGGTCAGTTCCTAAAGAATGTTACGGTGAGAGTGAGTCTGTGTTATGAGCAGCAACAAATCCCAGGAACAGCAGCAAATCCCAGAAGCAGCAGCAAATCCCAGGCATGGCAGCATGATGGCATGGTGGCTCAGTGGTTAGCACTGCTGCCCTACAGTGCTAGGGACCTGGGTTTGATTTCAGCCTCAGGCAACCATGTACAGTTTGCACATTCTCCCCATGTCCGCGTGAGTTTCCTACAGATGCTTCAGTTTGCTTCCACAATCCAAACATGTGCAGATTAAGTGAATTGTCCAAGATAAATTGCCCATAGTGTTCAGGAATATGCAGGTTAGGTGCATTAGTCATGTGTAAATATAGGGAATGGGTCTGGGTGGGTTACTCTTTGGAGGTTCGGTGTAGACTTGTTGGGCCAAAGGGCCTGTTTCCACACTGTAGGGATTCTAATTCAGCAAGTTGCTGTGCTGCCGGGGCTCAGGCAGAGATCACAGAGACCAGTTTAGGATACCAAAAAAGGAGAACCTGCTGGGCCTCATGGAGAGAAAGCCTCATTGAAACTTGACAAAAATAATCCTTCACCAAAATATTCTAAGATTCAATCCCTTGTGATTCTTTTCTGTGTTGAATTGTCACCTTCTCATTTTCCGCCACCTTCCTCAATCATTACTGCAGAATATATTACAGAATCTTCAAGGCATAAAGTCATGATCCAGTGGAGAGAAGAGTGACAACATGCATTTACACAGCATCTTCCACACAGAATCCATTGTGGGAAGCTGTTAACAGTGATGGTCTTTTCAGAATTGGTGCTAGTTGTGGTGGCACAGTGGCTCAGTGGCTAGCACTACTGCCTTGTAGTACCTGGTTCAATTCCAGCCCTGTGTGATTAGATTACTTACAGTGTGGAAACAGGCACTTCGGCCCAACAAGTCCACGCCGAAGCGCGACCCACTTACCCTTTCACCTAACCCTACATGGCCGATTCACCTAACCTGACATTTTTCTGGACTGTGGGAGGAAACTGGAGCATCTGGAGGAAACCCATACAGACATGGGGAGAATGTGTAAACTCCACACAGTCAGTCACCAGAGGTGGGAATTAAACCCGGGTCTCTGGCGCTCTGAGGCAGCAGTGCTAACCACTGTGCCACTGTGCCTGTGTGGAGTTTGCACATTCTCCCAGTGTCTGCGTGGGTTTCGCCAGGTGCTCCGATTTCCTCCCACGGTTCAAAGATGTGCAGGTCAGGTGAATTGTCTATGCTAAATTGCCCGTAGTGTTAGGTGCATTAGTCAGAGGGAAATGGGGCGGGGTGGGTTACTCTTCGGAGGGTCGGTATCGAGTGGCTGGGCCAAAGGGCCTGTTTCCACACTGTAGGGAATCTAATCCAATCTTTTGAAGGGCAGATGTGGCACAACCTAAAACACAGTAGAATTACGATGTGTTGCTAGTGTGTAACACTTTACTCAATGTGTCCAAGTTACTGTGGAATCATTGTTGTAAGCGAACAATGGATAGTGATGGGAGAGGCTTCAGTGTACTTTCCATCACATGGTAATCAGGAATCTCTCTCATTTGGCATGCGTTGAAAGGATTTTCAGATTGATAGGAGAAAGTGAGGTCTGCAGATGCTGGAGATCAAAGTTGAAACTTTATTGCTGGAACAGCACAGCAGGTCAGGCAGCATCCAGGGAACAGGAGATTCGACGTTTCGGGCACAGGCCCTTCTTCATTCCTGAAGAAGGGCCTGTGCCCGAAACGTTGAATCTCCTGTTCCCTGGATGCTGCCTGACCTGCTGTGCTGTTCCAGCAATAAAGTTTCAACTTTTCAGATTGATAGTCAACATGTATCAATAACAAATGCGCCTTCCTTAGACATCAAGTCCTGGAGTAGGACTTGTCCAAGAAGCTTCTGACTCAGAGCAGGATGCCACCCACTGTACCATAAAAATTGCTGCATTACAAAGTTGTTACAAAGATGTTATCTCAAATACTATTGTATAATGTTAGTCACTGGATTTATGTATGTCTTGGACTTATCACTTTTCAAAGTGGATACACTGGATACAGCAGCAAATATGTTGCATTTGTAAAGAACACATGCTGCTTGAATAGTACCACGCATCACGATCACAGTGACTAGCTGGTGTTCTCCAGTATCCAGCATTATCAGGCACATGGACCCTGAAAATGCAGCAGGTACATTGAAGTTATCCAGGATGGAGGAATCGTGGCATCTGCCAGGTTGATGGTCATTCACTCCCAGGAAGCGGAATTGCAGATCACCTGAACATTCTTGGAATGGAGATACTTTGTATTGATGAGCTTTACAGTGTTGTGATATAACTCTTTCAATGCATTGTGTTGACATTCTGCATCTGGGGGAATCCAGCAATGTTTCCAAATTCTACTGCCTGGGTTGCAGCACTGACCTTGTTCTGGAGAAACAAAATGAAGCAATAGAAAATGTCCTATAATAGGTACAAGAACACTGGTGGAATGTTCAACATTTGCCTCTTCACCCTCTATCACAAAGCTCTTGATCCTGAGAGACCCAAACAGCTATATGACCATTTCCAAGGTCCTGAATTAATATTGGAGGTAGCCCTTGACTGAATGTGTTGAGATTCATTCACTAAAGTATGTATCCCTTGACATCTCTCAGCACACCATCTCTCCCGTTTCATGTCGTGTCCATTTAGTTGAAACACATACACTGTGTCTATCACACCAACTGCTGACACATGATACAGGTGTAAAACTGACATAGCATGCTGCTATACAGAACATGTCCATCCCTGGAAATAGCTGAAAATCTTGACAAGTGGTCTGACATTGTGTATGGGCCAATTGGTAAACAGAGCAAGGAAGAGATACTGTAAACGTCCAAATAGGTGCAAAATAAGTAGGAGCAAGCAGAGTTGTTATGAAGGTGAAGGTGTGTACTGTACCTTTAAAAGAAAATGAAAGCTGTTTTGCACTGAGAGCTTGCAGGCACCTGTAATGTGACTGACTATCAGTCTCAGAGTTTATGGGAGAATTGAAAATATGTTACATTTGGCTGTGAAACAAATAACTGAGTTTTAGTTGCTATTTTTACAACAATTCAAATTGAACCAATCAGTTTAAATTATGCCCCAGCATATGAGTATTGTTTAGCCAATATTGAACCAATGAGATGATCCAATGCTGGGGTATAAAGAAGCAGACATTTTGAAAGTTAGACAGAGAGACCAGCTGCCATTGTCAGAGTAACTGCCAGCAAAACACTCTCCATCAAAGGTACCTTTCACATATGAAACATCTTCACACCAAAAGACTGAAGATGACCCAGGGAGATCTATAGCCAGAGGAAGACAGACACTGACAACAACAGCCACTGTGTAGTTTTGAAATTAAGTTGATGTAATTTTAATATGGGTTTTATCAGAACAGCATATTGTTATAAACCGGGAGGTAGATAACACGCACTTATGAGAAAGGAGGCTGAGAGTTGTAAATATTTGTTGTTTAATGTTCATTTTTAGAGCTAAAGAATAAATTGTTTTTTATTTTTTTTAAATAGTGGAATTTGGGAGTTCTCTGTCACTCATATTTTAACAGATTACGAGGCGAGGTGAGCTTTTTTGGGTGTTTGGTTTAATTAGCAGATAGGTTCACTACCATGTCGTAACAAAGTGAACAGCCCTGAGATGCAGCCTGGTATTCCATGAGCTGGTTGCCAAGTGCACAATGCATCCTTGCAGCAGAATTGCAATGAAGGGCACAGTGTTAATGTATCGAACCAAAGAGTTGGACGCATGCAGTGATGATACAAAGAGACTGGCATGTACCGGGTGCAAAGATCCATGGATTTGGGATGCATACAGCCACAGCCCATGGAGCATATCCTGAGATGTTGGTGCTGGGGATCCAAGATGGAAGTCTAAAGGAGCAAATGGTGAGCTGGAGTTGCCAGGTATCTGCTCAGACTTTCAGGATGGGGATTCTTTCGAGGATGTGGTAGGAAAGAACCTGCATATTAATGAGTTGAGAATCAATGTAAATGCAGGTGATAGTGAGCACTAATCCCCATTGATAGGAACTCTCCTGTTCCTTAGCGAGAATCTCATCTCAATGCCTGGAACTGAGCTGGAAAATGAGTTTTCTGCCCATTTTCCAAATATCTCACATGATTCTCACAATTTCTCACCATAGCCTATGTCGGCCAGGGCTTTATAAGATTCTGCTCAAGAAATAATCCATACGTACTCTTCAAGTACTAATCAGTTTTTGAAAGCTCATACTTTAATAGAAGGAAGGTGTGATTTTGCATCAAGAAGGCTTGAGATTTATAAATAGACACAAAGTACTCGCATTCAGGGTCAGGACCTACATGAATGTTAATAATTTGTTCAGTTTATAAGATAATATTGGAAAACAGAGGCAGAAGACAAAACAACACAATCAAGGTAATAGTTCTCAAGTTTGTGAAGGTTGGTCAGCAACCAAGCAAGATCCATATCATAACGGAGAAGACTAAATCATTTGTAACATTGATGTTGTAACTCTTTATAAACCATGGAGAGAGTTAAAGTATTCTAAAGAGTTTATGTGCATTAGGTGCTGATAGCCATAGCATTGCCAATGGGGTGGCATGGTGGCTCAGTGGTTAGCATTGCTGCCTCACAGCGCTAAGGACCTGGGTTCAATTCCAGCCTCGGGTGACTGTCTGTGTGGGTTTTCTCCTACAGTCCAAAGATGTGCAGGTCAGGTGAATTGGCAATGCTAAATTGCCTAAAATGTTAAGTGCATTAGTCAGAGGGAAATGGGCCTGGGTGGGTTGCTCTTCAGAGGGTTACTGTGGACTTGTTGGCCCGATGGGCCTGTTTCTACACTGTATGGAATCTAATCTGAATTCTTTCAGAGGCAGAGCATTCAACCCATCATATTGCCCTGGCTATCTGAACATTCTAACCTAATCCCACTATCCTATCATTTTCCCATAATTGTTCACATCATTTCACTTCAAATAATCATTCAACACCATATTGAATGCCCCAATTGAACCTACCTCCAACTCACTTTGTACCCTAATTATTCACTGAATGAAAATATTTCTTCTTACCACACAACTGTTTTGTTTGCAAAACACTTTAAACCTGTGCTCACTGAGTCTCAATCCTTAGAATCCTTAGAACCTCTCCCTATAAACTCTGTCGTGACATCTCATGATTTTGAAAATTTCTATCAAATCTGCTCCAAGGCTTCTCCTCTCGAAGGATTTAATTACCACTTATTTTGAATCTCTTGAAAAAGCCATGTCTCTATGTCCATATTTGGAGAAACATTGGTGTCACTTTAGTGTGAACCTTTTGAAGTACAAGGGAAGTTGTTTTTGCAATCAGCTATAAATGAATAAACAGTATTGTTCACTCTGATCCACTTGATTGGGCTTAGGAGTAAAGGGAAACTCACCTAGTTCATGCAAACAAAATGCTGAATGCATTAGAATAGGAGTTCTGTTATTGAGGAGACCAAGGAACAGTGGAAGCAAAGATACCTTTCCCAGTAATAGGAGGATAGAGGCAAGAAACATAGGTACGAGACACTAACCTGTTTTGAAGGTAAAAATATTTTGCTAAGTTATGATGATAATGGTCACTTTTTGTGTCAGTTAATTAAATACTTTTGGTCATTTGGTATTATAGAACTTGAGTAATACTGAACCTGTGTGGTTTAAAATGTAATCAAAGCCTGGTAAATAACTGTCATTCACTATTAACTGTTGCATTCTCCATGGCATGCCTCCTGCAATCAGATTCCACTTGCTAACCAATCAGCACTGTCCTCTCACACAATATCAATATTGTTTTTTTGTCTTTGTTGGCATTCTTGCAAGTTGTTCTGATGAGTGCAAGATGAAAAGCTTTGATAAAATGTACCTTTTTTCAGCCTTGCTTAAATACTTAGGTTATTTTATTCAGGGCATGATAATCTCTTTATTCCAATCAAGAGCAACCCAGTTGGGTACAATTATCAAATATCATAAAGGTATGATTTATCACACAGCACTTTCAATTTCAAGTGCAGCCATTACCTAAAACAAGCTAATCAGTTAATATTTACATAAGCACTGAGTTGAAGCGGCAAGTTTCCCATAAGCTTTCTCACCTGTCAGAAGATTCTGGGAGTCCCACCTTCACAATGGGTTACTATGGTAACATTCTGTGGTGAGTACTAAATGTAGCCTGCTGGTCAAATTGATCTTTTTTAAAATTTTCCTTTCTGTATTACAGTTAATGCTATTTTAATCTTGATGTTTTTTTCACTAATAATAACAATTTTTTGAGTCATATTGATAATCAGGTTTAATTAATTACTAATATAATCAACAGCTTCTGCCATGTGCTTATTGGTTGAAAGTACCCTAAAGATGTGTCAAAGTTGCAGTTCAATTGTTTGTAGAGATTTTCACATATTCAGCAACTGTAATTTTGGACCAGCACACACCCTTTGAAACAAACAGCTAGAGAGAATGTCAATGTAATTAAGATCCAACAATTCAGTTTTAATTACTTAATTCTCTTCATGAGGGACTAAAGGTTTTGATTAATGATTGTCTAAAATGATTTCCTGTTATTCATTGTCCCTTCAGAATTTCTGACCAGTCTCTGTAGTCGTCAAACAATGCCTGACTTTAAGTGAAACTGTCCTATCCATTTCTGTCTCAGCCAATTCTCCAAATGTCAACCTTTTTTGGCAGTATTTTATACTTTGTCCAAGATTTGGAACGACTCTATTGTCCTTCCCACCTGTCTGTCCTGTTTTGTAAGCATGCCCTCTGGTAACACATGAAATACTGTTGCGGCTACAATTTTTCAGAAGCCTAGGAGGAAATTTGGCTGAGCTCACATGTTTTCAGGAATGAAGACTGCATTATATCCCTTTGCAGCAACCTCTAGATTGGCTTCCAGTCTCCTTGATCCTCCTACGATTGTGAGTGTTTGAACTGGCCATTTATCCAACTACAAGTGAAAGATCTTGCACTGAATTCTGACTGACTGCATACAAAGTAAAATTCTGGAACATGTCACTGAAGTGAGCAACTTTGCAGCTTTCGTAATTTCCCCATTTTCCTGTCTGTTTCAGACATCTCTATTTCACTTCATTCCTTTTTACTTTGGAATTAATTTAACGCTACCTTTGCCAACTTGGCCAATTTATGCTTTACTGAGCTTTTTTTAAATACTATTTGACTTGCTAGCTTATTTTTGCTGCCAGACTGAAATATTTTTATGTGCCATCTAATGTTCGTTCATTTCCTTCTAATTCTTTTATAGAACAAACTATTCATTAAATGGACTTTTAATAGTTCATTGTGACAGATAACATACTCAGCATTTTATCCCTGCCCTGCTCTTTCCAAACCTATCATTCTGTTTACCTATTAACACATTCAGTCTAACCAAGCAATCCTCAAAACCAAATACTTATATTAGCCAAATGCATTTGGGTTGGAATGCATAGAATTTTAGTTACAATTAATATACTTCTAATATTATTTAACTAGGTTTAAAAAACTTGACCTGCAATACACTTAATCAAGAATTGCAAAATCCAGTAAAACAGCAGCTGTGATGAGAAGTACAATTATGGGGGTAGAAAACAATTATCACTGCAAAATCAGAATTGCTTCATGCAGGGCTTTAAAATGTTGACTCTAGGATGTGTGTTGCTCATTGTAAATTAAGTAGTGAAAGGTTTAAATTAAAATAAAAAGGTGTTGTATGTTTCCATACAGTTTTCTTAAAATAAAAGAAATACGCTGCAGATATCAAAATCATCGCAACAATTGTGCACATATTGTATTAGCAGCTGATTTTAAAAACAAAATATTGACCTAAACCATCCATAATTTTAATCAAGTATTTCTAAGTAATGATTTATCAAGGTCGTGATGTTAACCAATGTCTTATCTGAAAGCCATTGTTAGGTGTTCACCATGTGGTCATATAATGGAGGTCTGCAGCTATTCTATAGTTTGTGACTCAATCATGCCTCCGAAGGTGATAGCAAATGGATGGTGACATACATAATATGTTTATTATTTATATTTTTATGGAACTTTTTCCACTGATTGTAGAAATGGATAAGTTTGCTTCATAATTGCATTTACCTGTCTTTTTTACAATAGTCAGCAGGAATGCGGGTCAGTCTGCAGTCTATTGGCTATTCTTGAGCAACAAATATACTGAGGGCCATGGGAAAAGTGAAGGGTGGCACAAATGCCTCCTAAACAATATTATAATTCTCTAATATATCAAGTTTTACATGTGTATCTCATACAGGCGAATGGACATATATGTGGTGACAACTGGCCCTGTGCACAATAAATAATGCTGAGCGCGGCAGTGTAGTTATAGCCATAGCTTTTGACAGTAATAATAAAATAAACTAGCTTTCCTGGTTTATTTTATATGTATAGCATCAAGAGCATCAAGAGCATCAGTCTGATTTAACTACTTGAAATTTAAAGCCTGATGGTATCAGATGGGAGATGTTACCTTGTACCACTTGGTCAACAGTGAGAGTGAGCTGAATTAACATAGTCAGAGCTATCAGATTAATGACCCCTTTATTGTTGATTCAGCTTTTCTCCATCTATTAAGCATTTCAGCCAGTTTCATAATGGAGTAATCAGCACTCACCATTTAATCAAAATAGTCATGGAAAAAATTAAAATAATATGAAAAGAATTTGAAATCCTGACATAATTTGCTACAAATGATTCTTTTGCTCGATGGGCAATAGTGACAAATCTCAATAGTTGGGAAATGTAAAGTTTTGACCCTATATATGTTCTTTAATACTCCACAATCCTGTTTGCTTTCATTCCAAAAAATAATGTTTAAAAAAATAAAAGTCACTAAAAGACTAATTAGACAAGATTTCTGCACCATTTTCTGTACTTTATGCATTTGTGTGGGGCTACATTTAAGACAAAACATATTTTGCTATATAGTCCACTCCTCATATCCAAAAATGTAATTTCCCATTACCATGTTTAAGGAAGGTGCCAATTTATGAAATCTGCACTCTATCAGAAAACCTCTCTCCGTTGTATTCCTTGCTGGGGAATTACCTGTTCTCATGTTTTCAATTCTTCAACTAATCTGCCAAGCTCTTTTCTTCTCTCTGACCAGATTGCAAGTCCTGAAGCTGCGTTGTCGCTCTGCCTTGTAGCCAATAATACTTAACAAATATACATATGATTCAAACCTTTTTAAAAATCACTTGTTTGACACTTTGTCATGACTTCACAATAGAATGGTGAATACCAACAAAGTCTGGTGAGTGAAACTAACTGAAAGGTAGTTTGAAACTAATTATTTGTACTGCTACTTTTAGAAGATCATAAAGACCATTCAGTCCCTTGAGCCTGCTCTACCATTTAATAAGGTCACTGTTGATCTTATTATAATCTCAAAACCACATTGTCACCTAGCCCTGATAACTTTCCCACCGGCTTAACAAAAATCTATCTATCTTTGCCTTGAAAATATTCAAAGACTCTGTTTCCATTACCTTTTCAATAAAAGAGTTCCAAAGATGTAAGACATTCTGAGAGAGAGAGAGAAAAAAGCCTAACTTCTGTTTTAAATAGTAATCCCTCATTCATAAGCAATGACCCTTAGTTTTAGATTTTTCTGTAAGAGGAAACACTCTCTCCACATCTACCTTATCAAGTCCCCTCAGGGTTTTATATGTTTCAATCAAGTTTCATTTCACTTTCCTAAATGTTGCAAATACAGGCTTCTTTGTCCAATCTTCCCTCTTAAGAAAATTCACCCGTTCCAGATTTTAGGTAAAAACAAGGACTGCAGATGCTGGAAACCAGAGTTTAGATTAGAGTGGTGCCTCAGAACACTTCAACCCCATGGCATCAATGTGGATTTCACCAGTTTCCTCATTTCCCCTTCCCCCACCTCACCCCAGCTCCAACCTTCCAGCTCAGCACCGCCCTCATGACCTGTCCTACCTGTCCTATCTTCCTTTCCACCTATCGACTCCACCCTCCTCTCTGATCTATCACCTTCATCCCCACCCCCATTCAACCATTGTACTCTTTGCTACCTTCCCTCACTCTCCTCTCTGACCTATCACCTCCATCCCCACCCCCATTCACCTATTGTACTCT
>NC_057726.1:35099517-35104213 GCF_004010195.1 Chiloscyllium plagiosum
CTGGCTGGAGGGATTCGGCTGAGACAAGGTGGGGGGAGGGGGGATGAAGAAACTGGTGAGGTCCAAGTTCATCCCCTGCGGTTGGAGTGTTCCCAGTCGGAAGATAAGACGCTCCTCCTCCGACCGTCGGGTTGTTGTGGTTTGGCGGTGGATGAGTCCAATGACCTGCATATCCTCGGTGGAGTGGGAGGGGGAGTTGAAATGCTGTGCTACAGGGTGATTGGGTTGGTTGATCCGGGTGGCCCAGATGTGCTCTCTGAATCGCTCCGCAAGTCGGCGGCCTGTCTCCCCAATATAGAGGAGGCCACACCGGCTGCAGCGGATGCAGTAGATGATGTGGGTGGAGGTGCAGGTGAATCTGTGGCGGATATGGAAGTTTCCTTTGGGGCCTTGGAGAGAAGTGAGGGGGGAGGTGTGGGCGCAAGTGTTGCACCTCCTGCGGTTGCAAGGGAAGGTGCCGGGAGTGGTGGTTGGGTCGGTGGGGGGTGTGGATCTGACAAGGGAGTCGCGGAGGGAGTGGTCTCTACGAAAAGCTGATAGGGGAGGGGAGGGAAATATATCCTTGGTGCTGGGGTCTGTTTGGAGGTGGCAGAAGTGACGGCGGATGATGCGCTGTACATGGAGATTGGTGGGGTGGTAGGTGAGGACCAGTGGGGTTCTGTCCTGGTGGCGGTTGGAGGGGCGGGGCTCAAGGGCGGAGGAGCAGAAAGTGGAGGAGATGCGGTCGACGGCGTTTAGTCAACTAAGCCTTCTCTGAACTGCCTCCAATATATTTATACATTAAATGAGGTGACTAATACAATAAATCATATGCAGTCTCACCAGTCCCCTGTATTACTGAAGTATAACATTATTACTGATGTACTTCAATTTTCCTTGCAATAAATGATAAAATTCTGTTAGTTTTCCTGATTACCTTCTTTGCAATTCATGCCAAGAATCCCCAGATCCCTCTGCCTCTCTCACCATTTGGATTTTTTTTTGTTCTTTCTGCCTATATGGAAAATTTCCATATTATACTTTGACACATTTTGCCCTCTCACATAATCTAGCAATATTTCTTGTAACCTCCTTGTGTCCTCTTCACAATTTACTTTGCAGTCTGTCTGTCATCAACAAATTTGGTAACTGGTCCTTCCATTCCTTTATCTAAATCATTTGTATAAATTGTAAATCAGTCAAAGTACCAATACCGATCCTTGTGACACATCATTGATTACATCTTGCCAAATTGACAAAGAAGGCCTTTGCTTTCTGTCAGCCAATCTTCTGTCCATGCCAATATGCTACTATGAGCTTTTGTTTGCCACAATGATCTTATTATACAACATAGAACAGTACAGGCTCTTCAGCCCTCGATGTTGTGCCAATCTTTTATCCTACTCTAAGGTCAAGCTAACCTACATACCCTTCACTTTACTTTCTTCCATGTACCTATCCAGGAGTTGCTTAAATGTCTTTAATGTATCTGATGCTACTACCCTGCTGGCATTGTATTCCATACACACACCACTCTTTATGTAAAGACCTGACCTCTGACATCGCCCCATACCTTCCTCCAATCACCTTAAAATTATGCCCTTTCATGATGTCATTTCCGCACTTGGAAAAAGTCTCTGGCTGTCCACTCTATCTATGCCTCTCATCATCTTGTATACCTCTACCATGTGACATTTCATCTTTCTTCGCTCCAATGAGAAAAGTCCTAGCTTTCTCAACCATTCTTGATAAGACATGTCCTCCAGTGCAGGCAGCATTCTGGTAAATCTCCTCTGCACCTTCTCTAAAGCTTCTACATCCTTCCTATAATGAGGCAACCAGAATTGAACACAATATTCCAAGTGTGGTTTTACCAGGGCTCTATAGACCTGCAGCATAACCTTGCAACTCTTAAACTCAATCTCCCTACAAATGAAAGCCAATACACCATATGCCTTTGCTTTCTGTTAGTCAGCCAATCTTCTGTCCATGCCAATATGCTACTATGAGCTTTTGTTTTTGCCACAATAATCTTCTTATACAACATAGAACATAGAACAGTACAGGCCCTTCAGCCTGCGATGTTGTGCCAACCTTTTATCCTACTCTAAGGTCAACAACCCTATCAACTTGGGTGGCAACTTTCAGGGATCTATGGATCTATGGAAATGAACCCCATGATCCCTCTGTTCCTCCACACTGCGAAGAATGCTGCCTTTAACCCTGTAATCTGCATTCAAATTTGACCTTCCAAATATGAATCACTTCACACTTATCCAGATTGAACTCCATCTGCCATTTCCCAACCTGCATCCTGTCAGTGTACCGTTGCAATGTACAACAGCCCTCCACACTATCCACCATTCTACTAGCCTTTGTGTCATCAGCAAACTTACTAATCCAACCTTCCATGTCCTCATCCAAGTCATTTGTAAAAATCACAAAGAGCAGAGGTCTCAGAACAGATGCCTGCAGAACACCACTGGTCACCGAGCTCCAGGATGAATACTTTCCATCTACTTCCACCCTCTGTCTTCTATGGGCCATCCAATTATGTAGCCAAACAGGTCATTTTTCTCCTGACTTTCTGAATGAGTCTTCCATGGGGACTTTATCAAACACCTTGCTAAAATCCATGTACACGTCATCCACTGCTCTACGTTCACTAACATGTTTTGTCACATCGTCAAATAATTCAATAAGGCTTGTGAGGCATGATGTGCCCCTCACAAAGCCGTGCTGACCATCTCTAATCAAACTATGCTTTACCAAATGATCATAAATCCTGTCTTTCGTAATCCTCTCCAATAATTTACCCACCACAAATGTAAGACTGACTGACTAGTCTGTAATTTCAAATGTTATCCTATTCCCTTTCTTGAACAAGGGAATACATTTGCCACCATCCTATCATCTGGTATTACTACTCCAGTGGACAATGAGGATGCAAAGATCATTACCAAAGGCGCAGCAATCTCTTCCCTCACTTCCTGTAGTAACCTTGGGTATATCTCATCTGGCCCAGAGGACTTATCTATCCTCATGTTTTTCAATATTTCCAGCACATGCTTCTTCTTAACATCAACCTGTTTGAGTATATCAGCCTGTTTCAAGCTGTCCTCACAAACGACAAGGTCCCTCTCACTAGTGAATATTGAAGCAAAGTATTCATTAAGAACATTCCCCACCTCCTCTAACTCCAGGCGCAAGTTCTCTCCACCATCCCTGATTGATCCTACCCTCACTCTGGTCATCCTCTTTTTCTTCATGTCGGTAGAGAACATCCTTAATCCTTAGGGTTTTCCTTAATCCTATCCACCAAGGCATTTTGAGTGCGAGCAGCAGCTGAGTTTAAACGAAACCGGAAGGCTACAGCTAAGGTAAGACAGTTTGTTTTAAAATTACTTACCGGTAGTGGGCAGAGGTGTTTTTTTTCTCTTCACAGAAAGAGCGGGAGCAGCAGGGGGAAGTGACGACGACCAGAGGGGCAGGGAAGGAAAGCAGTGAGTATATAAATCAGGAAGGCGGCTAAACCCAAGACTCTACAACCGTAGTTTCTCCCACCCGCCCTCCTCCTCTAACCCCCTTACTAAGTACTGTTTATCTATTAATTGTTTTTTTTTTAAAAAAAGACTATAGCAGAGAGGTATCAGGAAGTATTTTAACTCAAACCTGTACAAAGTAATAAAGTAATTGACTAAGCAGAGATGGCTGGTCAGGTGGTGTGCTGGAGCTGTATGATGTGGGAGCTGGCTGATCCCATTGTGAATGGCAGTGACCACATCTGCAGCAAGTGTTGGTTGCTGGAAGAACTCCGGATCAGAGTTGATGATCTGGAATCTGAGCTTGAAACACTGCGGCGCATCCGGGAGGGGGAGAGTTACCTGGACACTTTGTTTCAGGAGGCAGTCACACCTTGGAGATTAAGTAATTCACATCCAGTTAGTGATCAGGGACATCAGAGTGTGACTGTAAGTGAGGCAGGTAGGGGGAACCGGAGTTCAGGAGTGCAGGAGCCTCAGCCCTTGACCTTGTCCAACAGGTATGAGATTCTTGCTCCCTGTTCGGATGAGGAAAAGGGCTCTGGACAGGATGAGCCAACTGACCACGGCACCATGGTGCAGAAGGCCATTCAAGAGGAGAGAGCAAAAAGACAAGTAGTTGTTATAGGGGATTCTATAATTAGGGGGACAAATAGTATCCTTTGCAAGCCGGATCGGGAGTCTCGCATGGTGTGTTGCCTACCCGGTGCCAGGGTTCGGGACATCTCTGACCGTCTTGAAAGGATATTGGCGTGGGAGGGGGAGGATCCAGTTGTTGTGGTCCACGTTGGGACTAACAACATAGGCAAAGCTAGGGTGGAGGACCTGTTTGGGGATTATCGAGCACTAGGAAGGAAATTGAAGTACAGGTCCTCAAGGGTAGGGTCATAATCTCCGGATTACTGCCCGAGCCACGTGCCAATTGGCATAGGGATAAGAAAATTAGGGAAGTAAACACGTGGCTAAGGGATTGGTGTGGGAAAGAGAGATTCCACTTCATGGGGCATTGGCATCAGTTTTGGAACCGGGGGGATCTGTACCGTTGGGACGGCCTCCACCTGAACAGATCTGGTACCAATGTTCTAGCGAAGAGGATAAATAGGGTGGTCAGTAGGACCTTAAACTTCTGAGTTGGGGGGAAGGGAAAGTGAAAGCGACAGGGAGTATGGAGGTAA